>NC_084822.1:5698893-5998893 GCF_958449725.1 Rosa rugosa
AATCAGTATTTCACGCTAACTTTGATTTGTTTATTAGAATATAAGCCTGTGGTTGTTTAACAGTAAGTGTATTTAGGGATGATTTGCTGTCGATGCATACAGTACATAACCGACCACGTGATTTGGGATGTACTAATGATAATGATTGGATGATGGGTTTCGATAATGATTGGATGATGGGTTTCAATGCCAACTGTATTGTAGATGCAATCAGGAAGTCTGCATCTCGATTTAGTTTATGGCTTAGATGTGTCTTGCTCAACCGTTTGATATGATATTATATCCCATCTGGGTGGTAAGCAAGAAACAGATGTATGAGAAAGAATAACCACTATATTTTTAAAGTTCAAGCTTAAGGCAGTATCTTTTTAATAAGATAAAGATTTATTTAACTACAGCTTTCTTTGGCTTTTACTTATTTTGTCATCAACAATACTTCTGAATTGAAGAAAATAGGAGGGATGGTTCTGTTTTACCTAGACTAAGTTTTTTTATTTTTTTTCACTAATCAATAGGAATTTAATTGATTGTTGTGTTTTTGGTTTTTTTTTTTTTAATTTGAAAATTTTTAATTGTATTGTTCATAGGTTGAGTCCGGTTTTTCATTTTTGTTGTCTGTTTTTAATTTGCAGGTAGTACATATTGAAGGGGGAGAAATTTAGACTGGAAACAAAGAAAAGAGGTTTGTTGTTGTGCTGTAAATTGTATTGGTTGTTGTTTTGAATGGAAAATGTTGCCTTTTCCTCTCTATTTCATCTCTGCTGTGGATGTTGTCTGTGTTTTGAAGACAAAATATCTATAGATTTTGGGGTTAAATTAAATTAGTTTACTCATTTCTATGTTTTTGTTTTGTTTTGATTGAGTTCGCTGTTGTGGTTGCCTTTGAATTAATTTGGATTTTGATATAATAGGAGTATTGTTTGCGAGTCTGGGTTTTGAGCGATCAACTAGAAAAGGTTCAAGGTGAGGCTTTAATTTTGGGTGGTTTCAAGACTTTCGTTTTTGACTGATATGGGTTTTGACGTTTTGAGTATTTTGTTTGTCTTGCAGTTTGTAAATTTCTTGATATCATATTTACTATATTCATTTGCAAACTCTATGTAGGTTGTTTATATGGATGAGCCTAGCACTGGACTCGATCCAGCTTCAAGACATAATCTATACGGGCAAAACAAAGAAAAGAGGGATCATCCTAACAAGTACTCTCTCTCTCTCTCTCTCTCTCTCGTTTTACCTTTATTAGAAGTGCTTATGTTGTTTACGTGGACTCCACTTGTGCAGATAGCCATAGACAGCGGATAATAAGTTGGATTGATGGCACATGACAGCTATCAGCTACATTTGACTTCACAACCTAGGGAGTTCTTTAGGTATCATCCATTTTCAATCGGTCTGAGATGTTTGACTCCCAGCTGACTGCTACACCCACATATGCACACATAAAATCTCTCTCTTGAGTGGACATCTACATTTGTTCTTGTTTTGACCATTGGATATGAGTCCTGGCCATTATAACCATTAGTATCCAGTAATTTATGCCAAGTTTCCAAACATTTTTGTTATGATTGTTTATTTCTATATAAGAAACTAAAATAGGCAACTATTACATGAAAATATCTTCTCATCTAAGCACATGAGTACCCCAAGTATGCTTGGTCATGTTATATTAGTTCATTTCTACAAGACTGGCATCTAAATTGAGATTTCCTTTTAACATGTTATGTTTGTTTCTCCCCTATTTTGGTGATAATCATGCATGCTTCTGTGTAGGAAGCTGTCAAGGGACAATTATGGAGATTATGTGATCCCCAAGGGAAGCCACCAGGTGTAATACAGTAGTACAGCTAGCTAGTTCCTATATTTAACTTGTGTCTAGTAGAAATTCTTCCTTCATTAAGAATGTGGACTTGTTTGCAGATTCAAATTAGTAGATATGGGCTATTTTGAACTGATGCTCATGATTAGGTTTGTGTACATGAGACAATGATGGATTAGTGGAAATTGCAATGAATGATTTTGGATGTGGATTTTATGGTTTCATGAACGGGTAATTTTAATTTCTAGATGCATGCATACCAATTGTAACAGGAGACTATTAATGTGTTATCTCAAATTGTAAGCTACAACAAAAGCACACCAAAATATGTGGTTGCAGCTAAACAAAAACAACACAAAAATCAAATAGAAGTCTATTGTCTTTTTGGCATTGGGACGACAGAAAATTGTAGTCTAAAGGGCAAAACAACAACATAAGTTAGACGAAAGTGTTGGCTAAAACGTATAATAACAACAAATAAGTGTGGTTGGAATCAATCTCAGACAATATAAAAGACCTCATAAAAGACCTTTCACACAACACTTAAGTGTCGTATGTATGTACCCTAGAACGACACTTAATTGTCCTCTGATGCTCTTTACGACCACATATAATTGTCGTTTAAAGTAAATTAGCACAACCTTTAAATGTTGTTGTATGAGAGAAGACACTACATACGAGTCTTCATATTTCTTATTTAAGGGCATTCAGACCACACAAATAAGTCTTGCAAATATGCTTCACACAATAGTATTTAAAAAATACTGTGGTTGTTTTGTTTATCAGACAATACAAAACTGTTGTTTGAATGCTTTTAAAGATATAGATCACAATGTTCCCAAAATGCAAAACTCATCAGACGACACAAGATTTTTATTTTTTTATGTCGTCTGAAAAATCAGACGACAGAACACTTCTGTCGTCTGATGCCCCCAAGAGACGACACTGTACTAGACGACACATTTTTGTTCGTTCAGACGACAGAACAGTTCTGTCGTCTGAAGGCCTTTTTGACATGGTGTCAACAGCCAATTGGCCATAGCTTACAAAGCCTACATAAGCAATCCAGCAAGAAAATCCGGTAAAACCTATCCAAGCTAAAGCAAACTAATTAAAATCACTGGGAAACTCACATTTAAGCGAGTCTGCCCAAGCATAAGAAAGTTTCACCTCCTACGGAAAGAAATCATTCAACTAGTCCTCACTTGCCAGTCACGCAATTGTGGTACAAGCAAGAAACTAGAAACGTCATAGAAGACTCATAGAAACTTAATCACACTCAAACAGGCTTAAGACCCCAAGCAAAGCAACTAAACAATAGCCAGCTCCTTCCCTTGCGAGTTGGAGCTGATATTTGCACCAGCATTGTTACCTTTAACTTTCTTATTGCTCAAAGTACGCTTATTCCTTCGTCCAACAGGACGACCTTTCTTCTTTAGAGCTGTCCCCAGTGAAATCGGAACCTCCACCAACTGACCAAGCTAAAATTTCGGAGGAATGAAAGCCAACCTAGGCTTAAAACTCTTCTTTTTCACACCCAAGGGCTTTTCTGCATTTAGCCTAGTAGCAATAAGGCCCTCTATATTGGCCCCACCATCAGAAAACGGCCCAAGACCATGCAGCCCCAGCCCCATCCCATGTAGACTAGGCCCAAACCCATGCAGACCCGGTCCAAGGCCATGTTGACCCGTCCCAGTCAACTCAGCAGTCAACCCTAATTCAAAATTAGGGTTTCCCGTCGAATTTTCCGGAGTCCACTTGCAGCCATAGCCGCCGCTCCTACTACCGGCTCCACAGGCGAATGCTTCCCTTCCAGCTCCGACATCCTTGTCGACACCGGACGAGTCAACCCTGGCCCACCAGCCGCCGCCACAGAAGCTAGGGATTGCGGCACAACCCTACAGTCCATCTCCAGATTTTCACTACCCGACACCGCCAGCGGCCACGCCTTCCCCTCCAGTCTCCGATCACAGATCCCCCTCCATGCCCGAAGAATCCACATGACGTACAAAGGCCATGGCATTCCTCGTATTGGAGCTCCACCCAGACCGAAATAGTCGGCGAAAATTCAAACTTCCGCCTAGCCCATATCCGCCGGCGAACATCTTGGATCACACGAATCCTCTGGACTATGTCTTTCCTCTGCACTGGCCCCTGGTCGACTCGAATGAAAGACTCCAGAGCACAGCCAATCAGCGTCAGCGCCTTCTCATTGCACATAGCTATGCGCAGACCCTTCACGGCCACCCAAACCTCAAGAAACTGCAGCGGTGTCGGATCGAGAGCCGAAACACCGTCATACTCAGCCAGCAGCAACATGGAATTGTTGTAGAACCATGGATCTCCTTAAAGAACCCGATTCCGCACCTCCCTATCCTTGAATTGGAAGACGAAGATGTCCTCCTCCTCTTGCCGAATCAGAACTCTCTCTCTTAATCCCCAAACGTTGGAGATCGCCGCCGAGAACGACGGAATCACCACAGTCTTCTTGGATAAGAGCCGGCCATATAAGTAGAAAAACGAGTCGTGGATCGCATCCTCTCCTCTAGCAAGGCTCACAACGGCCTCCTTAGAAAGTACAGGAGGAGCCATCGTCTCCTCGGTCATCATCACACAGTCCCGATCAATTTTGACGTCTAGGGCAAAGAAACCCTAGCAAAGCTTACCACTAAATCTAATGATGAAGAATAATGTGATAAATAAACTGATTCCAACTTCCTGATTATGGTCTATCCCTGAATCATCTTAATACCAGTTAAACACTATACTCAAGACAAATTGTTTCTTGGGCTCCAGCTATTAACCTCCTAAATATGTGCCGCAAGCTTTGAGCTAGTAACTTGTGTCGCAGTTCTCTATACAAGCCCAATGCCCTAACGTCATGTGTCTCTCAATGTCTTAGTTTATGAAGTTTTGTTTATTATGGATGAATGCCAACTCACTTAAAGCTGCAAGTCTTTCGAACCAAGACTTACTGCTCACATTTCAGAGATCTGGTTATCTGCTCGAGACTTCTTCCTCTTGAGGTTATATCTTCTCGAGCCCATAATTAACTAGGCTTTTTATATTTGAGTCATTCACGCATGGCTTAGTTAAATAAATACTATCAGGGCCCGTTCACTATATATGTAGAGAGAAATTAAAGATAGTGAGGAAGCTTCTCATACAACTACTACATTTTCTACTATTTCTTTTATTTTTATTGTTTTGTTTTCTATTTTGCAATTTGCTATATTATTTCTATTACTTAATTATATTTCTGTTTAAGGATATCTTTATTTGTGTTTGGCCCAAACTCTAGGTTACTTGACCTAGTGGTAATAGGGTTAAATTAGAAGGATCTAGATTCCTATTCAATGTACGATTACTTTCCTTGTACGATTGAGATTCTATGCATTGTAATCCTCTATATAAAGAGGCCCCTATTATCAATGAGAATACACAGCAAATTCCTCTCAATTTCAGTTTCTCTACAACACGTTATCAGCACGAGCCCTAACCCTAGCTTTAGAAACCAAAACCCCAGAAATTGATCAAGCTCCACCGGATTAGCCTTGCTTGCGCTAGCTACTACTGCCCCCGCAGCCCCCGCGTCGCAACTCAACGCTAACCCTACCAGGTTAGCCTCACTGCCCATGCAGCGCCCGCAAGCCCTGCTTGCCTTCTGCCCTCGCGCGCTCGCCTGCCCTAGCGACCGCGACTCACCAGCGACCTCGCGGCATCGCGGCATCCCTGCAGCATCCTCGCGGCCCTGCATTCTCGCAACACCGCGACCCTGCGACACAGTCCACATTAGCAACCCCGCGACACGCCCACGATACCGCGACCCCCGCGACACCGCGACCTCGTACCCTCGCGACTCCGCGATTCCGCGACCCTCGCGTCTTCTCTACCACGCTGCAATCCTACAAGTCTGCATACTTGCACTAGGACTGAAGCTCGTCTCCAATCCTACGACAAGGACCATATGTGTTCTGCAATCCTAAGAGGTAAACTTTTCTAAAAGTTCCTGTTTTTGAAGTTTTTCATTCTTTTCTTCTTTTCTCGGGGACTTGCAACCTCCCCTCTTCTACCCCCCTTTCTTCTTCATAGGGGAGACCGAATTAAGCCGAACTGTGGGGGTTCGTGTTCACTCCAAGCTTGGAGCTTGTAGAGTCCTCCAAACTTAGAGTTTGTAGAGAATTTATGATCGACCACTTGCATCATTGTTTCGATCTAATCCAAAATCCCTCTTGGAATCGGATTTTCTTGGAAGCGACTACGCTCAGAAAATCCCTAATTTCTTGGAAGCGACTACGCTCAGAAATTTTATATGTTTTCGTGGTAGCCTTTCACGCTCCGAAACTAACCCTAATTTCTTGTTCTCTTTCAGGATGAGTAACCTGAACAAATTGGACTTTGCTCCATTGGGAACAACTGGCTCTGAATATCACAGGTGGGTTCGTGATGTCCGCCAGCATCTCAAGGTCGATGGAATCCTGGATACGATTCTCGAGCCTAGCCAGGACGTGCTAACTGTTGAGCAAGCTCAAGCTTTGGAAGCAAATAGAGCAGCCTTAGAGGCAAATAAGGCGAAAGCCATCATCCTAATGACTCCTCATATGGATGATTCGCTCTAGTACGAGTGTATGAATGAAGAAGACCCCAGAAGGCTGTGGGCCTCACTCGAAGAAAGATTTGGCAACGTCCGTGACTCCTTCCTTGCTTCCTGACCTAGAAGTGAGATGGCATAGCCTCCGCTCCTATGATTTCAAGTCAATTCTTGACTACAACTCGGAAGTACTTCGCATTCAATCCTTAATGGAATTCTGTGGTAAAGAGATCACACATGCGATGTTGATTGAGAAGACTCTCTCCACTTTCCCCGTCTCTGCATTGATGGTTGCTAAGAACTATCGAATCGATGTTAATGCAAGACGAATCACAAGGTTTCATGAGCTCATTGGAGCTATGAATGTCGCTGAAAAGCATGACAACATCCTTGTGAAGAACTATAATTCGAGATCCGTGGAAATAGAGCATATTCCGGAATCCAATTATAGTCGTGCCCCTAAGAGAAGGCGCCAAGAGCAAAACCCTAACATTAGGGATACTTCTGGACTTTCTGGTCCATATAATCGCTCTACTTGGGAAGGTAATCGCCAAAATAGGCGAACACGGAACCGAAGAGATCAACATGGAAAGAGAGAGGGAGGCAACGCCTCTGGCCATGTTCGTGGCTCCACCAACACTAAGAGCCATCCTAATGACGCTTTCAAAGCGCCTCAATCAATGGAGTTTGAGAAAAGAGATGTATGTTCTCAATGTGGAGTGTCTGATCATTGGGCACTCATTTGTAGAGCTCGTGAAGAAATTGTCACCGCCTACAAAACATATTGTGAAGCAAGAGAAGCTCACTATGTAGAACAAGAAGATCAAGAAGATGATCTAGAGTGAAGGGTTGAAGACTACGAATCTGGCTGGGATCAATAGATCGCCAATTCTGTTTAAGTCTTTATTTTCCAAGAGATGTAGGCAATTGCCATATTATTTTTGTAGTAGATGCCTATGGTTTAGTCTTTCTTCAAAGTAGGCGTACTCAATGTAAATGTGATGTCTAGGAAGGTTTTGAGATAAGTGGTAATTAAGCGAGCTTTGCTCCACCGACATCTCCCTACTCACCTGGTCACATTTGCGTTGGAATTACCGAAAGAAGTTAGACGACTACCATTGTTTTGCATTAGCTAAGCATTTGGATTAGATTCTCCTAATGGTTAAGAGACAATGATGTACTCCGTTGGCTTATGAATAAAATTTTGAGTTCTTTTCATTATGACTCCATTTTGATTCATGAGCATGTTACTTTGTGACTACGATGGCTGGGCCATCAGTATTAATTCAAGGACATGGAATAGCCCAAGTTCTCTTTGCCAAATGGCACCTTGATTAATGTCACAGAAACTCTCTACGCTCCTAGGGCAACTCGCACCTATGGATAGCCAACGGATTCCATGCGAAAACGCATGTAGAGAACATAAATGAGTTCCTTTGCAATGCCTCTAATGATTGCGAACGAAGGCGCATCTTAGAGAAGTTTATGTGTCTCTCTAGTGGACTCTATGTCACTATTCGAGCTATTAAATCCAATAAAGTTATGAGAGAAGATCTCTTGGATTTAGACACATATTGGCTTTGTCTCGACAGGATAAGTCACCCTGGTCATGATATGGTGATCCGTCTACTAAAGACTTCACATGGACACCCTCGAGCGAAATGAAGCAAGAATCAAAAATTGATTCCTGGACTTAGCAAGACCGCAACAATTGCAGCATCTGACGCTGCAGCTGTCTTGGAGCGCCATATGGCCGCCCAAGTCCCTTGTGACAAAGCCATATTTGGCGCTACCCATGGCCATGACGCCATGGATGTCAATCCCCATGGTTATAACGCCATGGATGCCACTTCCCATGGTCATGACACCATGATAGGTGATGTAGTCACAAACTTTGCTTCAATATGCGTTTCAAACGCTCAGGCCCAACCAAAACTCTCCTTGGTTGCTTCTAAGGCCTCTCGCTCATTTTACAAAGCCACTTCCTTAGGAAAATTAGGACTGAGACCGTCCTATGCAAAGGATATGAAAATACTCATTATGTTCTTACATAGAATCCGTAGGGATTCTGTGGACTGATTCCACCAACTTGCGGACGTTTAAATATCTCATGATGTTGGTTGATATGCAAACACGCTGGTCACGTGTTGTGCCATTGTCCACTTGTAATGCTGCTTATGAAACACTCCTGGCACACATCATATGACAACGGGCTCACTCCCCGAATCATCCTATTCAGTCAATTGGATTTGACTATGCTAGTGAGTTTACATCGAAGACTTTCGATAGTTATTGCATTTGGGACTGATGTTGGACATCATATTCCCATGAGCACACCCAAATGGTCTCGCGGAAACGACTACGATGGTAGTCCGGACATTGGTAATGCGCACCAATATCCGCCTGGGGTGATGCAATATCGCATGCAGCTATGCTAATTCATCTACAACCTACCGCCACTCAATGTCTCTCTGCGTTACAGCTAGTGACTGGGTACAAGTATTTTGTACTTACGCACATTTGAGTGAGCCATTTATGTGCCAATTGCGCCGCCATAGCGCTCTATAATGGGTCCTTACAAACGAATAAGCAACTCAGTTGGATTTAAGACTTCAACAATCGTCCGCCACTTAATGCCCTTGCTCGGCGATCTCCTTACCGCTAGATTTGCGGATGTCACTTTGATGAGACAGTCTTCCCGTCGTTAGGGGGAGATACGAACACGAATGTTCAACAGGAACGATAGGAATTGTCGTAGTCTGTCCCCACTATGTCTCATCTCGATCCCTGTTAAAGTGACGATATCACACAAATATGCTGCAAACATGCCTGCAAGGATGGACGTCCCTACGAGAGGACGTAGCGCCACCCTACACAGAGGTAGGCATGGCGCCAACGCCATAGAGAGTGGCACTCTGGCGTTACAGGCCATGGCCCCAGCTAGGATGCATGGGAGGCCCGTGGGTTCGAAGGATACTTTGGCACATTCCAATCCTTTGATCATCGACACTCAAAATCCGTCTCATGAGAATCTTCCGGGTTATGGTTATCGTTGGGGGACGCCTCAACGTTAGAACCCTATTCCTGAGAATATAGAGCTCTATGAAAACTTACACTAGTGTACATGAGATGTGGGATAGAAATTCCATCATAATTGATGATGTAGTCGCGCATGAGTTTGTTGAGTCTGATGATATCGAACCACGCTCCGTTGATGAATGAATGCCAACGTAGAGAGATTTGGCCTAAATGGAAAAGATGCGATCCAGGTTAAGATGGATTCTCTAACGAAGAGGAAGGTTTTCGAGCTAGTGATGCCAACACCTCCTAACATAAAACCTATTGACTACTGGGTCTTCGTTAGAAAGCGTGCTGAGAAAAAGAGATGGCAATCTCGCCTTATGGCGCAAGGCTTCTCACAAAACGCCCCGGAATCGACTACGATGAGACATATTCTCTCTTAATGGATGTCATTGCACTCCACTACCTTGTCAGTTTGGTAGTTTCCGAATAACTGAACATGTAGCTTACAAATGTGGTCACTACGTATCTCTATGGGGATCTAGATACGGAATATACATGAAGGTTCATGGTGAACTTCATTTACCCAAGTCAAGTGGCTCTAGACCACGGAGCGCGTTTACAAAGAGGTTAAAACGCTCACTAAAGTGACTACTTGATTGGGAAGGGATATGCCCACACGTTTCCATAACAAGTTTCGGATTCTATCGCGGTTCATGTTGGACATGATCTTCATTGGAAGCCCTTAAAGAGTTAAGGGAAACCGCTGAACACTAGAAATCCGAGTTTGAGATGAAGGATTTTGGGAGAACACGATTATGTCTCGGTTTGGAACTTGAGCATCGTGTTGATAGATGCTTAGGCATTTTGACAAGGTCAAGCCTTTAAGCACCCCCATGATCGTTCGTAGTCTTGATCCTGAAAAGGATCCTCTTCGTCAAAAGGATGATGACGAAGATGTGCTAGAGGCAGAAGTGCCTTACTTTAGTACAATAGGCGCATTATTGTACTTAGTTAAATGCACAAGACCGGACATCTCATTTGCAGTATGCTTGTTAGCTAAGATATAGCTCTGCGCCAACGCGACGCCATTAGATTGGTGTAAAAGATATCTTTCAGTACTTGAGATGTACGATTGATATGGGCTTGTTCTATCCCTACAGAGAGATGATGGATTCGGACCCATCACACACCAGGAACGCCGCCAACACTGGCCTGGGTCCACTATCCCCATCCCAAAACGACATGTGTTTTGGAAGGTTTAGCTGATGTTGGGTATCTCTCTGGCCCACACAAAGGTCATTCCCAAAATGGTTAAGTGTACACCATGGGTAAAGACCGTGATATCTTGGAGGTCTACAGAAATAGACCCTAGTCGCTATATCTTCGAACAATGCAGAGACTATTGCTCTTCACGAAGAGATTCGTGAATGTATATGGATTGGATCCATAATTACGCATGTTCGAACAATTGTGGTTTGAAGTCTACCATAGATGAGCCTACGAGCATTTAGGATAATGCTGCTTGTTTTGAACAAATGAAGCAAGGCTACATCAAAGCGACAACACCAAGCTTAATCAGCAACAACAGACTCTCCTCAAGATCAAAGTGAACTAGGTTCAATCAGAGGTCAGTGTTTGGCTCCAATTTTGTTGCAGCTGGTCAACAGTCTCTTTTCTTGCGCGGGCGTGCCAGCACCGTTCGGGTGCGGTCGTCGGGGGTGTCCCTTGACCTGACTTCTTTCAAGCGATTGTAGACGAGGAGAGCACCAACCTCATCGTGGGATTCTTTGTGCCTCGTGGTGAGGACTTTGCTGAAGTTTCTTCTTATTCACAAGTCGATACTCAATATTGCAGATTGAGCAGAGCGAAATCACCGGGAAGTATTGAGATCTTGCTAAAGCGTGACTTTAGCTTGGCTGGGTTGCTAGGGCGTTACCCTTGCTTGACTGGTTCTGTAACCGTTGTGGTCGCGGCACTACCGTCGGTTCCCGAGGAGACTAGGACCGAAGCACGTTGACAGAGGGTTTGGTGGCACTGAAAGTCGGCTTCTGAGAAGACTAGGACTAGGAGTGTGATCACCGGTAAGAGAAAGAGAAGGAGAGGAGTTGCTCTAGAGAGAACTTAGATCATCTTAGAGATGTTGTTGTTGAATGTGAATGTGTGTCTTAGAATGAGAGGAGAAGGTGTTTATATAGGGAAGAAAAAGAAGAGTGAAATGATGAGTGGAAGAAAAATAATGAAAGTGGAGTATGAAAGTGATTTGTAAAATATGGAAAAGATAGAGAAATGATGAAATGAAAGCAAGGCATGAAGGTGCAAAAACATGGAAGTGATGATGATCTATTAAAGAGATTGTAGTAGAAAAATATATCCAAGGAAAAAAAGAAAAGCATCTAGCTTTCTTCATGTGGGTAGGAAACATGAACATGTGAATATTGAGCTGGTTTTAGGTCAGTTTCTGCCCATTTATTCCTTCAATTATTTCTCCAACAAGCCTTCAAAATGAGCCTTCGACTTCTTCATAAAAAATGTTCCACTATGAGTGTAGATCATCCTGACAAATTTTCAGAGCTTTATTCCATGCGGTTGGGCTGGAAATGCTGCTGGACCTCTTACAGGTCCAGTTTTCCAGTTTTGCTTCTGTAGAAAATTGGACTGATTGTTTGAAGGCCTTCCACTCAAATCTAGCTCTGACACTCTTCATAAGAAATGATCCTTGGGCTTTCTAGAATTAATCTGGAAAGTTTTAGCTCATTTAGATTTCATTTGGTTAGTCTGCCGCCCCTCCTTCCTTGTTTAGTTCGGTTTCTCCTAGCCGAAGTAGGAAAATGTGCTAAAGTTAACTTTTCATGCTTCCATGCTTCCATAGTAGGCTTTATTTAGCCTCTAAATATATATTTCGAGCTTGTCGAGAATATATAGCTTGAGCCACTGACATTGGCTCACTTTCTCCAACACATGCATTGTCAGGCCAAAATGTTCATTTTGGGTCCAAACATTGCCCCCCAGACCTCGAAGTCAAAGGTCCTCGTCTTGACTAAAGAGGTCTTGAATCAGTACCGCTCTTATAATGTCGTTGCTCCAAAGCCACTTGTATTGACTTGACTAAAATTACTTGAACAGTGGCCTCTCTCCCTCTTAATTATACATAGTGAGCATACATATATTAATCGCCAGTCTTCCTTCGCGAACCATCCTTTGCGAGGCCATGTAATTAAAACCACTTCGCTACCAACAATTCGCAACCCAGCTTTCGCCACAATTATTGGCAAAAATATTGATTTGACCTCCTCCACTGCTAATACCATACTAGGCATATTAAATGCCTCTTGTATATGTGCCCAGACCAATACCAATGGCCTCTTAAGTATATTAGCAAGTTCCAGCCACTATTAGGCAAGAACACAATTTTTTGCATCCTCCGCGACGCACAAATTTGAAACTCTTTTTGTATTTTTGTATTTTTGTATTTTTTATTTTAATAAGACATTGTGAATCAAGGTTTAGACATGCGGCCCAAGTATAGTCGTCTAGACACAAATTTTCTTTCAAATTCTTTGGGCAACCTTACTGAAATGGCCAGATGGGGGAGGGCGAACAAGAGAGGCAGAATCCATTTTGGCATGAGCTACTCCCACATAGTGGTTTAGGCCCATTTGCATGCATTTCTGGATTCAAGAACCTATCATGAACGTTGTCCCCTTTCTAGACACCATTTCACATAGGCTATACTTACTAAGATGTGAAAGGTCATAAGTGTGAAGACAGTTCAACAAGTGTTAATAAAAGCCGCCCTTAACCTTAAGGGACCTGAACTAGGCACCAATAAGGAGTTTAGGCCAATATTAACAAAAGAGACTTCACCTATTCCGTTATGATTCACAACCCCTTACCAAATTCATTTTTGGTAATTAGAAAACTAGGCCATTTTTCTTTTAATGAAAAGAAAACTAGAAACGAAAAATTAACAGAAAATTAAAAGCAAAGAAAGAAAGAAGTTAGCAGCACCATGTTTGGCTAACCTCTAGAAGACCACGGGGGAGGCCATCTATGCTTCATTCCAAGCTCCGATGTATCAAAATTTGTAGGGTAAAAATCTCTCCTGTGAGAGCTTATAGGAAAAGAACAAAGACATTTCTCGTTGAAGAATTTGGAGGAATTTGGCTCGTGAGAGGAGTAATCTTGCCCCCCAAGTATCTTTGTTGGTTGGCGAAACATGATCTTCAATTGCACTTTTGGCGATGAAGATGTTCCAAGATCGGCTTTGTTGCCAACTACCATGTCATAGAACATGGTGTCTTCAGGATTAGCCACAGATTGGCCATTATAGACGACCACTTGCTGGTCTGAATTCTCCACATCAAGAGCTTCACTTGTTGGATAATTATAAACAAGAGTTAACTTGTATTGATGATACTCAAATTTACAGTTGTGAAGGACAACTTGGCCACTAGAATAATTGTTCTGGCCATTCATGCAACGTGGGTTGTAGATGTGCCCTCCACATATATCAAAGCCACCGCTTGGCCTTGAAGAATATATGAAGAACTTCAAGTTGAATTGATTAATAAAGCCACAGATTGGCTTATGTAGACCACAACTTAATTGATAATTAAGTTGGCCATGGCTTAATTGATTAACTCCACCATGACGTCCAGCATGGCTAAGGCTAAATTGATGATAGTAAGGTGGGCCCTGCCCTTGAACCTTTGCATGATCATGATGACGTGTAGCAGAATCACAATTAAAATGATCATGAACTTGCTTCTTTTGATCAAAGGGATGATCATGGGCCATATCTTGCCCCCGATGCATCTGATCAGTAGCCACGTATTTTGCTTGATCAGTGGAGAAATCAGATATTTGTTCAGAGACAACTTTCTTGTCCGAAGAACAATCTTGTTGATGACCTTCTCCATGCACAGCCTCTGTGTAAGGCTGTGACTCACCAGTGAGACCCTTAGGTTGATTGCCACCTATAGGCAAGTTAGTCTCAGAAATGACCTCTTCGCAAGCAGGTTTTTGACTTTCCAATTCGCCTTGCTGCGAATTAGCCAAGCTGGAACCTTCCTCGTGTAAGGTTGTGAACTCAGATATGATGTTCACGGCATGTTGAGTGGTCTGTTTGTCGCTGCTCAAGAAAGGCTTATAGAATTGTTCTCTAGCTTCTCGAGCGTTCTGCTCAATTTGTTGGTCCCAATCGCGAAACCTCTGCTTTGTTTTTGCGATCAAACTGGCCATGTCCCTGGCTTGCTTTTCTTTATGCCTCTCGATGTTGGCCATGATGATCGCGAGCTGTTCCTCAATGCTTGCCCCCTCTGGGATGGGAATAGGCATAAACTCATCATTAATGGCAGTATCGCCAGTGGTGGCAACATTGACCATCTATTCACTTTAGGAATTTCTTTTGGTAAAGATTTTCCTCTGGCATCCCAATGATGGTGAACACAAAAAGACTCTGGTGTAATCCCACTGGGCGTGCCAAAATGTTTGTTTTGAAACCCGGTGGTTGAATGTCTTCAAGAGAAAAAAAAAAATTCTAACCTTGTCCCACTGGGCGTGCCAAAATGTTTGTTTTGAAGCTCGGTGGTTGAATGTGCTTCAAGAGAAAAACTTCTGATGTCGTCCCACTGGGCGTGCCAAAATGTTTGGCTCCAATTTTGTTGCAGCTGGTCAACAGTCTCTTTTCTTGCGCGGGCGTGCCAGCACCGTTCGGGTGCGGTCGTCGGGGGTGTCCCTTGACCTGACTTCTTTCAAGCGATTGTAGACGAGGAGAGCACCAACCTCATCGTGGGATTCTTTGTGCCTCGTGGTGAGGACTTTGCTGAAGTTTCTTCTTATTCACAAGTCGATACTCAATATTGCAGATTGAGCAGAGCGAAATCACCGGGAAGTATTGAGATCTTGCTAAAGCGTGACTTTAGCTTGGCTGGGTTGCTAGGGCGTTACCCTTGCTTGACTGGTTCTGTAACCGTTGTGGTCGCGGCACTACCGTCGGTTCCCGAGGAGACTAGGACCGAAGCACGTTGACAGAGGGTTTGGTGGCACTGAAAGTCGGCTTCTGAGAAGACTAGGACTAGGAGTGTGATCACCGGTAAGAGAAAGAGAAGGAGAGGAGTTGCTCTAGAGAGAACTTAGATCATCTTAGAGATGTTGTTGTTGAATGTGAATGTGTGTCTTAGAATGAGAGGAGAAGGTGTTTATATAGGGAAGAAAAAGAAGAGTGAAATGATGAGTGGAAGAAAAATAATGAAAGTGGAGTATGAAAGTGATTTGTAAAATATGGAAAAGATAGAGAAATGGTGAAATGAAAGCAAGGCATGAAGGTGCAAAAACATGGAAGTGATGATGATCTATTAAAGAGATTGTAGTAGAAAAATATATCCAAGGAAAAAAAGAAAAGCATCTAGCTTTCTTCATGTGGGTAGGAAACATGAACATGTGAATATTGAGCTGGTTTTAGGTCAGTTTCTGCCCCTTTATTCCTTCAATTATTTCTCCAACAAGCCTTCAAAATGAGCCTTCGACTTCTTCATAAAAAATGTTCCACTATGAGTGTAGATCATCCTGACAAATTTTCAGAGCTTTATTCCATGCGGTTGGGCTGGAAATGCTGCTGGACCTCTTACAGGTCCAGTTTTCCAGTTTTGCTTCTGTAGAAAATTGGACTGATTGTTTGAAGGCCTTCCACTCAAATCTAGCTCTGGCACTCTTCATAAGAAATGATCCTTGGGCTTTCTAGAATTAATCTGGAAAGTTTTAGCTCATTTAGATTTCATTTGGTTAGTCTGCCGCCCCTCCTTCCTTGTTTAGTTCGGTTTCTCCAAGCCGAAGTAGGAAAATGTGCTAAAGTTAACTTTTCATGCTTCCATGCTTCCATAGTAGGCTTTATTTAGCCTCTAAATATATATTTCGAGCTTGTCGACAATATATAGCTTGAGCCACTGACATTGGCTCATTTTCTCAAAAACATGCATTGTCAGGCCAAAATGTTCATTTTGGGTCCAAACATTGCCCCCCAGACCTCGAAGTCAAAGGTCCTCGTCTTGACTAAAGAGGTCTTGAATCAGTACCGCTCTTATAATGTCGTTGCTCCAAAGCCACTTGTATTGGCTTGACTAAAATTACTTGAACAGTGGCCTCTCTCCCTCTTAATTATACATAGTGAGCATACATATATTAATCGCCAGTCTTCCTTCGCGAACCATCCTTTGCGAGGCCATGTAATTAAAACCACTTCGCTACCAACAATTCGCAACCCAGCTTTCGCCACAATTATTGGCAAAAATATTGATTTGACCTCCTCCACTGCTAATACCATACTAGACATATTAAATGCCTCTTGTATATGTGCCCAGACCAATACCAATGGCCTCTTAAGTATATTAGCAAGTTCCAGCCACTATTAGGCAAGAACACAATTTTTTGCATCCTCCGCGACGCACAAATTTGAAACTCTTTTTGTATTTTTGTATTTTTTATTTTAATAAGACATTGTGAATCAAGGTTTAGACATGCGGCCCAAGTATAGTCGTCTAGACACAAATTTTCTTTCAAATTCTTTGGGCAACCTTACTGAAATGGCCAGATGGGGGAGGGCGAACAAGAGAGGCAGAATCCATTTTGGCATGAGCTACTCCCACATAGTGGTTTAGGCCCATTTGCATGCATTTCTGGATTCAAGAACCTATCATGAACGTTGTCCCCTTTCTAGACACCATTTCACATAGGCTATACTTACTAAGATGTGAAAGGTCATAAGTGTGAAGACAGTTCAACAAGTGTTAATAAAAGCCGCCCTTAACCTTAAGAGACCTGAACTAGGCACCAATAAGGAGTTTAGGCCAATATTAACAAAAGAGACTTCACCTATTCCGTTATGATTCACAACCCCTTACCAAATTCATTTTTGGTAATTAGAAAACTAGGCCATTTTTCTTTTAATGAAAAGAAAACTAGAAACGAAAAATTAACAGAAAATTAAAAGCAAAGAAAGAAAGAAGTTAGCAGCACCATGTTTGGCTAACCTCTAGAAGACCACGGGGGAGGCCATCTATGCTTCATTCCAAGCTCCGATGTATCAAAATTTGTAGGGTAAAAATCTCTCCTGTGAGAGCTTATAGGAAAAGAACAAAGACATTTCTCGTTGAAGAATTTGGAGGAATTTGGCTCGTGAGAGGAGTAATCTTGCCCCCCAAGTATCTTTGTTGGTTGGCGAAACATGATCTTCAATTGCACTTTTGGCGATGAAGATGTTCCAAGATCGGCTTTGTTGCCAACTACCATGTCATAGAACATGGTGTCTTCAGGATTAGCCACAGATTGGCCATTATAGACGACCACTTGCTGGTCTGAATTCTCCACATCAAGAGCTTCACTTGTTGGATAATTATAAACAAGAGTTAACTTGTATTGATGATACTCAAATTTACAGTTGTGAAGGACAACTTGGCCACTAGAATAATTGTTCTGGCCATTCATGCAACGTGGGTTGTAGATGTGCCCTCCACATATATCAAAGCCACCGCTTGGCCTTGAAGAATATATGAAGAACTTCAAGTTGAATTGATTAATAAAGCCACAGATTGGCTTATGTAGACCACAACTTAATTGATAATTAAGTTGGCCATGGCTTAATTGATTAACTCCACCATGACGTCCAGCATGGCTAAGGCTAAATTGATGATAGTAAGGTGGGCCCTGCCCTTGAACCTTTGCATGATCATGATGACGTGTAGCAGAATCACAATTAAAATGATCATGAACTTGCTTCTTTTGATCAAAGGGATGATCATGGGCCATATCTTGCCCCCGATGCATCTGATCAGTAGCCACGTATTTTGCTTGATCAGTGGAGAAATCAGATATTTGTTCAGAGACAACTTTCTTGTCCGAAGAACAATCTTGTTGATGACCTTCTCCATGCACAGCCTCTGTGTAAGGCTGTGACTCACCAGTGAGACCCTTAGGTTGATTGCCACCTATAGGCAAGTTAGTCTCAGAAATGACCTCTTCGCAAGCAGGTTTTTGACTTTCCAATTCGCCTTGCTGCGAATTAGCCAAGCTGGAACCTTCCTCGTGTAAGGTTGTGAACTCAGATATGATGTTCACGGCATGTTGAGTGGTCTGTTTGTCGCTGCTCAAGAAAGGCTTATAGAATTGTTCTCTAGCTTCTCGAGCGTTCTGCTCAATTTGTTGGTCCCAATCGCGAAACCTCTGCTTTGTTTTTGCGATCAAACTGGCCATGTCCCTGGCTTGCTTTTCTTTATGCCTCTCGATGTTGGCCATGATGATCGCGAGCTGTTCCTCAATGCTTGCCCCCTCTGGGATGGGAATAGGCATAAACTCATCATTAATGGCAGTATCGCCAGTGGTGGCAACATTGACCATCTATTCACTTTAGGAATTTCTTTTGGTAAAGATTTTCCTCTGGCATCCCAATGATGGTGAACACAAAAAGACTCTGGTGTAATCCCACTGGGCGTGCCAAAATGTTTGTTTTGAAACCCGGTGGTTGAATGTCTTCAAGAGAAAAAAAAAAATTCTAACCTTGTCCCACTGGGCGTGCCAAAATGTTTGTTTTGAAGCTCGGTGGTTGAATGTGCTTCAAGAGAAAAACTTCTGATGTCGTCCCACTGGGCGTGCCAAAATGTTTGGCTCCAATTTTGTTGCAGCTGGTCAACAGTCTCTTTTCTTGCGCGGGCGTGCCAGCACCGTTCGGGTGCGGTCGTCGGGGGTGTCCCTTGACCTGACTTCTTTCAAGCGATTGTAGACGAGGAGAGCACCAACCTCATCGTGGGATTCTTTGTGCCTCGTGGTGAGGACTTTGCTGAAGTTTCTTCTTATTCACAAGTCGATACTCAATATTGCAGATTGAGCAGAGCGAAATCACCGGGAAGTATTGAGATCTTGCTAAAGCGTGACTTTAGCTTGGCTGGGTTGCTAGGGCGTTACCCTTGCTTGACTGGTTCTGTAACCGTTGTGGTCGCGGCACTACCGTCGGTTCCCGAGGAGACTAGGACCGAAGCACGTTGACAGAGGGTTTGGTGGCACTGAAAGTCGGCTTCTGAGAAGACTAGGACTAGGAGTGTGATCACCGGTAAGAGAAAGAGAAGGAGAGGAGTTGCTCTAGAGAGAACTTAGATCATCTTAGAGATGTTGTTGTTGAATGTGAATGTGTGTCTTAGAATGAGAGGAGAAGGTGTTTATATAGGGAAGAAAAAGAAGAGTGAAATGATGAGTGGAAGAAAAATAATGAAAGTGGAGTATGAAAGTGATTTGTAAAATATGGAAAAGATAGAGAAATGGTGAAATGAAAGCAAGGCATGAAGGTGCAAAAACATGGAAGTGATGATGATCTATTAAAGAGATTGTAGTAGAAAAATATATCCAAGGAAAAAAAGAAAAGCATCTAGCTTTCTTCATGTGGGTAGGAAACATGAACATGTGAATATTGAGCTGGTTTTAGGTCAGTTTCTGCCCCTTTATTCCTTCAATTATTTCTCCAACAAGCCTTCAAAATGAGCCTTCGACTTCTTCATAAAAAATGTTCCACTATGAGTGTAGATCATCCTGACAAATTTTCAGAGCTTTATTCCATGCGGTTGGGCTGGAAATGCTGCTGGACCTCTTACAGGTCCAGTTTTCCAGTTTTGCTTCTGTAGAAAATTGGACTGATTGTTTGAAGGCCTTCCACTCAAATCTAGCTCTGGCACTCTTCATAAGAAATGATCCTTGGGCTTTCTAGAATTAATCTGGAAAGTTTTAGCTCATTTAGATTTCATTTGGTTAGTCTGCCGCCCCTCCTTCCTTGTTTAGTTCGGTTTCTCCAAGCCGAAGTAGGAAAATGTGCTAAAGTTAACTTTTCATGCTTCCATGCTTCCATAGTAGGCTTTATTTAGCCTCTAAATATATATTTCGAGCTTGTCGACAATATATAGCTTGAGCCACTGACATTGGCTCATTTTCTCAAAAACATGCATTGTCAGGCCAAAATGTTCATTTTGGGTCCAAACATTGCCCCCCAGACCTCGAAGTCAAAGGTCCTCGTCTTGACTAAAGAGGTCTTGAATCAGTACCGCTCTTATAATGTCGTTGCTCCAAAGCCACTTGTATTGGCTTGACTAAAATTACTTGAACAGTGGCCTCTCTCCCTCTTAATTATACATAGTGAGCATACATATATTAATCGCCAGTCTTCCTTCGCGAACCATCCTTTGCGAGGCCATGTAATTAAAACCACTTCGCTACCAACAATTCGCAACCCAGCTTTCGCCACAATTATTGGCAAAAATATTGATTTGACCTCCTCCACTGCTAATACCATACTAGACATATTAAATGCCTCTTGTATATGTGCCCAGACCAATACCAATGGCCTCTTAAGTATATTAGCAAGTACCAGCCACTATTAGGCAAGAACACAATTTTTTGCATCCTCCGCGACGCACAAATTTGAAACTCTTTTTGTATTTTTGTATTTTTGTATTTTTTATTTTAATAAGACATTGTGAATCAAGGTTTAGACATGCGGCCCAAGTATAGTCGTCTAGACACAAATTTTCTTTCAAATTCTTTGGGCAACCTTACTGAAATGGCCAGATGGGGGAGGGCGAACAAGAGAGGCAGAATCCATTTTGGCATGAGCTACTCCCACATAGTGGTTTAGGCCCATTTGCATGCATTTCTGGATTCAAGAACCTATCATGAACGTTGTCCCCTTTCTAGACACCATTTCACATAGGCTATACTTACTAAGATGTGAAAGGTCATAAGTGTGAAGACAGTTCAACAAGTGTTAATAAAAGCCGCCCTTAACCTTAAGGGACCTGAACTAGGCACCAATAAGGAGTTTAGGCCAATATTAACAAAAGAGACTTCACCTATTCCGTTATGATTCACAACCCCTTACCAAATTCATTTTTGGTAATTAGAAAACTAGGCCATTTTTCTTTTAATGAAAAGAAAACTAGAAACGAAAAATTAACAGAAAATTAAAAGCAAAGAAAGAAAGAAGTTAGCAGCACCATGTTTGGCTAACCTCTAGAAGACCACGGGGGAGGCCATCTATGCTTCATTCCAAGCTCCGATGTATCAAAATTTGTAGGGTAAAAATCTCTCCTGTGAGAGCTTATAGGAAAAGAACAAAGACATTTCTCGTTGAAGAATTTGGAGGAATTTGGCTCGTGAGAGGAGTAATCTTGCCCCCCAAGTATCTTTGTTGGTTGGCGAAACATGATCTTCAATTGCACTTTTGGCGATGAAGATGTTCCAAGATCGGCTTTGTTGCCAACTACCATGTCATAGAACATGGTGTCTTCAGGATTAGCCACAGATTGGCCATTATAGACGACCACTTGCTGGTCTGAATTCTCCACATCAAGAGCTTCACTTGTTGGATAATTATAAACAAGAGTTAACTTGTATTGATGATACTCAAATTTACAGTTGTGAAGGACAACTTGGCCACTAGAATAATTGTTCTGGCCATTCATGCAACGTGGGTTGTAGATGTGCCCTCCACATATATCAAAGCCACCGCTTGGCCTTGAAGAATATATGAAGAACTTCAAGTTGAATTGATTAATAAAGCCACAGATTGGCTTATGTAGACCACAACTTAATTGATAATTAAGTTGGCCATGGCTTAATTGATTAACTCCACCATGACGTCCAGCATGGCTAAGGCTAAATTGATGATAGTAAGGTGGGCCCTGCCCTTGAACCTTTGCATGATCATGATGACGTGTAGCAGAATCACAATTAAAATGATCATGAACTTGCTTCTTTTGATCAAAGGGATGATCATGGGCCATATCTTGCCCCCGATGCATCTGATCAGTAGCCACGTATTTTGCTTGATCAGTGGAGAAATCAGATATTTGTTCAGAGACAACTTTCTTGTCCGAAGAACAATCTTGTTGATGACCTTCTCCATGCACAGCCTCTGTGTAAGGCTGTGACTCACCAGTGAGACCCTTAGGTTGATTGCCACCTATAGGCAAGTTAGTCTCAGAAATGACCTCTTCGCAAGCAGGTTTTTGACTTTCCAATTCGCCTTGCTGCGAATTAGCCAAGCTGGAACCTTCCTCGTGTAAGGTTGTGAACTCAGATATGATGTTCACGGCATGTTGAGTGGTCTGTTTGTCGCTGCTCAAGAAAGGCTTATAGAATTGTTCTCTAGCTTCTCGAGCGTTCTGCTCAATTTGTTGGTCCCAATCGCGAAACCTCTGCTTTGTTTTTGCGATCAAACTGGCCATGTCCCTGGCTTGCTTTTCTTTATGCCTCTCGATGTTGGCCATGATGATCGCGAGCTGTTCCTCAATGCTTGCCCCCTCTGGGATGGGAATAGGCATAAACTCATCATTAATGGCAGTATCGCCAGTGGTGGCAACATTGACCATCTATTCACTTTAGGAATTTCTTTTGGTAAAGATTTTCCTCTGGCATCCCAATGATGGTGAACACAAAAAGACTCTGGTGTAATCCCACTGGGCGTGCCAAAATGTTTGTTTTGAAACCCGGTGGTTGAATGTCTTCAAGAGAAAAAAAAAAATTCTAACCTTGTCCCACTGGGCGTGCCAAAATGTTTGTTTTGAAGCTCGGTGGTTGAATGTGCTTCAAGAGAAAAACTTCTGATGTCGTCCCACTGGGCGTGCCAAAATGTTTGGCTCCAATTTTGTTGCAGCTGGTCAACAGTCTCTTTTCTTGCGCGGGCGTGCCAGCACCGTTCGGGTGCGGTCGTCGGGGGTGTCCCTTGACCTGACTTCTTTCAAGCGATTGTAGACGAGGAGAGCACCAACCTCATCGTGGGATTCTTTGTGCCTCGTGGTGAGGACTTTGCTGAAGTTTCTTCTTATTCACAAGTCGATACTCAATATTGCAGATTGAGCAGAGCGAAATCACCGGGAAGTATTGAGATCTTGCTAAAGCGTGACTTTAGCTTGGCTGGGTTGCTAGGGCGTTACCCTTGCTTGACTGGTTCTGTAACCGTTGTGGTCGCGGCACTACCGTCGGTTCCCGAGGAGACTAGGACCGAAGCACGTTGACAGAGGGTTTGGTGGCACTGAAA
Source organism: Rosa rugosa (assembly GCF_958449725.1). Classification (NCBI taxonomy): domain Eukaryota; kingdom Viridiplantae; phylum Streptophyta; class Magnoliopsida; order Rosales; family Rosaceae; genus Rosa; species Rosa rugosa. The sequence goes on from NC_084822.1 coordinate 5,722,396, forward strand.
GTCGGCTTCTGAGAAGACTAGGACTAGGAGTGTGATCACCGGTAAGAGAAAGAGAAGGAGAGGAGTTGCTCTAGAGAGAACTTAGATCATCTTAGAGATGTTGTTGTTGAATGTGAATGTGTGTCTTAGAATGAGAGGAGAAGGTGTTTATATAGGGAAGAAAAAGAAGAGTGAAATGATGAGTGGAAGAAAAATAATGAAAGTGGAGTATGAAAGTGATTTGTAAAAGGGAAAATTACTGGTCCCCCCTTTAACTTTTGGTGCGTCGACAGTTCAGTCCCTGTTATTCCAATTTTAACAGATAACTCCCCAAACATTCAAATTTCACACAATTTGATCCAAAATTACCATTTTACCCCTCACTTATTTTTTTTTGTTTTTTTTTTTATTCTTCTCTCTCTCTCTTTTATACATATGTATATATATGTGTGTGTGTGTGTATGTATATATATTTTTTATTCTTCTCTCTCTCTTTATATATATATGTATGTGTGTGTGTGTGTGTGAGTATATATGTATGTATGTATGTATGTATGTATATGTGTGTGTGTACATATACATATGCAGATATATACATACACATATGCATATATATATATATATATATATATATATATATATATATATATATATATATATAATGTGTTTATGTATTTGGTAAGTCTATATACTATGTTTATGTTTCATATTATAAAAAAAATTCACAACTTTTATATATCTAATGTGTGTGTGTGTGTATCTATATATATATATATATATATATATATATGTATGTATATGTATATGTATATGTATATGTAGATATATAAATATATGTATAATTTTATACATATGTGTGTGTATATATATAATGTATATGTGTGTGTGTGTGTGTGTGTGTGTATATATATATATATGTATGTATGTATGTATGTATGTATGTATATGTAGATATATGTATATATGTGTGTGTGTGTGAAAAAAGTAAGTGAGGGGTAAAATGGTAATTTTGGATCAAATTGTGTGAAATTTGAATGTTTGGGGAGTTATCTGTTAAAATTGGAATAACAAGGACTGAACTGTCGACGCACCAAAAGTTAAAGGGGGGACCAGTAATTTGCCCTTTGTAAAATATGGAAAAGATAGAGAAATGATGAAATGAAAGCAAAGCATGAAGGTGCAAAAACATGGAAGTGATGATGATCTATTAAAGAGATTGTAGTAGAAAAATATATCCAAGGAAAAAAAGAAAAGCATCTAGCTTTCTTCATGTGGGTAGGAAACATGAACATGTGAATATTGAGCTGGTTTTAGGTCAGTTTCTGGCCCTTTATTCCTTCAATTATTTCTCCAACAAGCCTTCAGAATGAGCCTTCGACTTCTTCATAAAAAATGTTCCACTATGAGTGTAGATCATCCTGACAAATTTTCAGAGCTTTATTCCATGCGGTTGGGCTGGAAATGCTGCTGGACCTCTTACAGGTCCAGTTTTCCAGTTTTGCTTCTGTAGAAAATTGGACTGATTGTTTGAAGGCCTTCCACTCAAATCTAGCTCTGGCACTCTTCATAAGAAATGATCCTTGGGCTTTCTAGAATTAATCTGGAAAGGTTTAGCTCATTTAGATTTCATTTGGTTAGTCTGCCGCCCCTCCTTCCTTGTTTAGCTCGGTTTCTCCTAGCCGAAGTAGGAAAATGTGCTAAAGTTAACTTTTCATGCTTCCATGCTTCCATAGTAGGCTTTATTTAGCCTCTAAATATATATTTCGAGCTTGTCGACAATATATAGCTTGAGCCACTGACATTGGCTCAATTTCTCCAACACATGCCTTGTCAGGCCGAAATGTTCATTTTGGGTCCAAACAGTCAGTATGGCAGACTTGCTCACTAAGTCATTGCCTAAATTCCACTTTCGAGAAACATGTTGGTAGCATCGATTGCGGAAGATATCCGAACTCCCATGACCGTAGTCATCAGGGGGAGATGCAGTCATCAGGGAGAGATGCAGACATCAGGGGGAGATGTCTACATGTATGGTCTCGAAACGTGAAGGGTGTGTTGTGCTCTTTTTCCCCTTCGACCGAGGTTATTTTTGTCCCACTGGGTTTTTGTTACTCGGCAAGGTTTTTAACGAGGCAACGAGAGAAGCACCGCGTTTGGACAACACAAGGGGGAGTGTTTAAGGATATCTCTATTTGTGTTTGGCCCAAACTCTAGGTTACTTGACCTAGTGGTAATAGGGTTAAATTAGAAGGATCTAGATTCCTATTCAATGTACGATTAGTTTCCTTGTACGATTGAGATTCTATGCATTGTAATCCTCTATATAAAGAGGCCCCTATTATCAATGAGAATACACAGCAAATTCCTCTCAATTTCAGTTTCTGTACAACAATTTCATAATTTTTTAATTTTAGAGAGCAAACTCTCTTCTCTTAATAATAGTATAGATAAGCCTACTCATCCAGCCATAAGCCAATCAAAAACCAACACCTCCGTCGAAGGTACACTTCCAAACCAATAGCTTTTTCGCTTTAAGTTCTGAATGCTTATTTGGGATAGTATAAAAAAAACTATAAAAACAGAAAAAAAAAAAAAAAAAAAAAAAAAAAAAAAACTAATTGTGTATGTAAATGGCCCTAAATGCTTTAAAGAATGTTTGAACGAATAAAAAGATTTTAACACGAAAATTCTTCTATGCAGCGTTGTTTTATAATCGATAAACAAAATAGAACTCGTATGGTAATAACTAACTCAATACGATATTATTACCGGAACAAACTGGCCGGTAAAAAAAAAAAACATTCCACCGTAAATCTTTCCCAACTTTTAAGAGGGGGAGAGAGAGAGAGAAAGAAGCCAAATTCCCAAGCACCGAAACCATGAGAGTTCACTATCCCACTCACCTCCGATCCAAGTCCGGCATTGACGACGACCCGGACCCGACCCGGACCATAATGTCGGGGCCGGGCATGACCGTCGGCGGCCCGCTACGGAAGAAAGGCATGGGAGTACGGCCATGGCTGCTCCTCGATTCGAACGGACAAGCTCAGGTGGTGGAGGTCGGAAAGCACGCCATCATGCGCCGGACGGGTCTACCCGCCCGCGACCTCCGGATCCTCGACCCGCTGCTCTCGTACCCGTCGACGGTTCTTGGTCGGGAGAGAGCGATCGTCATTAACCTGGAGCACATCAAGGCCATCATTACTGCGCAGGAGGTTCTCTTGTTGAATTCAAGAGACCCGTCGGTGATTCCCTTCATCGATGAGCTTCAGCGCCGGCTCTCTCGCCATAGCCAAGCCACCAAGGCCATGAAAGCCCAGGTTAATTTTCTTTTCTGTTTTTTTTTTTTTACCATTGGCTCAACTGTGTAAATAGCATCTTGATCATTGTGATTGTGAATGCAATAAATGTGATTGCCAATGTAATAATTTGTGGTGTTTTGGTTAGGAGGGGAATGGCGAAGAATCGAAATGGTGCGACTTGGAAGAGGCAGAGGCACATTTGAGAGGTGTTGGTGCTGGGGGAACTCAGGGAGGTGAAGGGACTGGGAAGCAAGGTCAGGAGGAGAATCGCGAAGGATTGAAGGTACTTCCTTTCGAGTTTGTGGCATTGGAGACATGCCTCGAAGCTGCTTGCAGTTGCTTAGAGAATGAAGTAAGTGATTACATTCTCTTCATTTCCGATTTTTTATTTTTTATGGTTGTTTAGTTTGAGTTTGTGAATTTGATCACAGGCAAGGACATTGGAGCTAGAAGCTCACCCGGCTTTGGATAAGCTCACGTCGAAGATCAGTACACTCAATTTGGAACGCGTCCGTCAGATCAAGAGTCGCTTGGTGGCTATTACCGGTCGTGTTCAGAAGGTTAGCTTCACATTTAGTAGAACAATCTATGTTCTTTTCTGTATGGATGCGTTATAGTGGTTGAGTTACATCTTGTATGATAAAACAATGGAGCCTTGCACTCTCTATGACTGTCTTGGCAATTTTTTTGTTCTTTTCTTTTTGGTCCGAGTTTGGCAGTTGATATTAGTGACACTGGTTCTTTATTTGACTTCTAGGTGAGGGATGAACTAGAACACTTGCTAGATGATGATGATGATATGGCTGAAATGTATTTAACTGAAAAGTTACAACTTGAATATTCTACTACCTCATCTTTGACTGAGAGAGATGATATGAATGATGAAGCTCCACAAACAGATATAGATGACAGGCATGTCATCTAATTATATGTCTCTTCATTGTAATTCATAGGGGTTCAATTCTTCAGTCCTAAGTTTTCATGTTCTGTTGTGTTTAGGAATCTTGCTGAAATATCACTGGATGCTACTGGGGAATCCTTGAATTTTGAAGGCGATCATCGAAACACTGATAACCCCCCGCATGAATCCCTTGACACCCATGGCACTCATAGTAGCAGCACTCATAGTGTTACAGGCAAGACCCTTGATGTGGAGGAGCTTGAAATGCTATTGGAGGCATATTTTGTGCAAATTGATGGTACACTAAACAAGTTATCCACGGTATGGGAGTTCCTTCTACATCAATTTTTTAATGCCAATACCTTTATGTGAACATAATTCAATAGAATAGTGGTATGAGACTGAGCTGGCAATAGCTTTTTTAAACAATCTTACATTCGGGAGTTTTATCCAAATCTATTCATGCATGTTGTTTATTTACATAATGTTAGTGTTTTTATTTATTTGACTCATATTGCTTCTTCTTTGCCAGCTGAGGGAGTATGTCGATGACACAGAGGATTACATCAACATAATGTTGGATGACAAACAGAACCATCTCCTGCAAATGGGGGTTATGTTGACAACAGCAACCCTGGTAGTGAGTGCCTTTGTTGTTGTGGCTGGTATTTTTGGCATGAATATCAAAATTGAGCTGTTTGATCCCAATAAAGCAGGAATGCAAGATTGGCTCTGGACTATTGGTGGCAGCACTATAGGCTCCGTAGTCTTGTATATAATTGCCATTGGTTGGTGCAAGCATAAACGCTTGCTGGAGTAATGAAGGTTGGGTCAGGGGCGCTTTATAATTAGGAAAGGTGCTCAACATATGTTGTTGTTGTGGTAGACATCCTCTATATAGATAGACATGATTCTATACAGCTTACTTCCCCATAATGCAAACACGCATGGAATAAAGATCAGCACTGGCACTGTTCTTCAGTTTTTAACAGAGTAACTTCTCTGTGGTGATAGAGAAATCCCTGGTCGTTAGCTGGAGCACTAGTCAAGGAATTAGTAGCTGTGCATGTGAACTGAGGACACGTTTGAGGGAAGCTTTGATGACCTGAATCAGCTGAACTGAACTGGCAACCTACGGTCTAAATAGACAAATTAGATGCAGCATACTTGGTTGCTGAAATCAACTGTGTCGAGTTTGCGTGTCTTTTATAATGCGTTATAAAAGTATATAGTATGTACTTTTACTGGTGTGATTATATGTGTATTACTTTTCAAATCACAGTCCATTATATGTATATGTACTTTTCAGATCACATTGTATGTGTATGCACCTGAACTTGAGATATGGTAAATGTGGCTGAAGTTCTTTCTTCCTTTCTAGTCACTAGACAATTGTATATGTTGTAGAGGCGAAAATTCTATAGGGTCCGGAGTATTGAAACTATAGAGATATTGAAATTATAGAGATATGACCTGATTTGACCACACAGAGGAGGGGAGCGAAATAAAGTAAAGCAATTAGGGAGGCAAAAGTGTTGGTCTTTTGGTTTATTTGGGGACAAGAAACTATGATTTTGGAATATTAGATATAAATAGCTGACGTGGAATTCTAACTATTGGGGATAAACTGGAAGGCTTGAATAATTACAAGGAGAAAGGGAACCTCATCTTCTCATCATCTACATGTTCAGAAAACAGGTGGTGGTAGTGAAAAGCCATGAGCTCGATAGGACAGACCATATTGATGGCACTCACTGTTACTGTGAACAAGTTTGCTTCCTCTAATGTGCAGACAGTTCAAAGAAAACAAAGAAAAGGACCAAAGAAAACCAGTTCCACCGGCACCACCACCGATTTTGGAAGAAGAGGGTTGCTCTTATCTGCTGCAGTTGCTACTCCCCAACTTAGTGACTCTGGCACTGAGCTTCTCAAAAGTATTACATTTTGTCTCTTTGTTTTTCTCTTCAGGCTTAACTTCATTGTGCGTAGTTTGCTTGTTTATGGATTGCCCCCTCTATCTTTCCTGCTTTTGTTTTCTGGAATTCTGTGGCTTACAGTAGTAATTGAATTGTGTATCAGAGTATCTGAAGAAGTCAGAAGACAACAAGGCCAAGAATGACAAGGAGGTAAAAAAAAGATTCTTGAACCTTATCCTTTCACTCTTTGTTCTGCATTTGGATAACATATGCTAGAGGAACAGGAAAAGCAATGCAATTTCCATTTTTCTGATATCATGTTCTTTTGTGATTATGTTTGCAGAGAATGGACGATTATTACAAGCGGAATTACAAGGACTATTTTCAGTTTGAGGAAGGACCTTTGAGGGCGAAGAAAACACCGCTTACAGAAGCAGAGAAGGGTATTCTTGATTGGCTTGACAGCAACAAATGAAAACCAAATTGTACAACTGCTTGAATTTGAAGAGTAATGAAGTTGCACCAAGATTTTGTTTTGAATGAATATTCTTTATGTTTTACCAGCAAATTACAAATAGGTTATGTCTTTCCAAGCAATGATCTCACATTTTCTTCACTAAATGATCCAAATACATTGACTAGTCATCTGTCTTTATCCGGGTCCACATCACCATAATGTGGATTGATATACGTTACTTCTTCCTTAAGTTGTACTGCAAATTTCTGATCAACCTTTTCCTTCACTCGGGCAATGAGCTCAAGCATGTCTTGAGAGGTTGAGCCACCACAATTGATGAAAAAATTTGCATGGATTTTGGATACCATTGCCCCTCCCACTCTAAAACCTTTCAACCCAGCTTTGTCTATCAACTCAGCTGCTGCGACTCCCATATCAGATGGATTCCGAAAGACCGAGCCAGCACTTTGTTCCTCAACTGGTTGGGACACTCTCCTGTTAATTTAGCCACAATACCACCATAAGCATCTTCAAGTTTTAAAGTCTTAAAGTTTGTTAGACAAGAGGTTATAACCTTCCTTTCTCTACATGATAGAGATTCTAGACTTTACCTTTCCATGTACTCATATAGTGTTCGCTTTGCTAATTCCGATTGCTGCAGTTTAAATGTAACAGCATTTATAGCTGCCAATTCTTGCATATCTTGAAATGGAGATATGACCGATACCCGAAATTGAGATAACTCCTGCTAAGTCTATGACACTTTCCATCCTTTGTTATAATATCTACGCAATGTACAGAATCAGCGGTCTCCTGCCCATTTGCTCCAGCATTCATATAAGGGAAAAATGCACCAATAGTGTCCGGACACTATGAGGACTGTCAAAATGATACCTGAACTTACAAAGTTATTAATGTGATACCTGAACTCATTTTTTCGTATCAACATCATACCTACGACCAAATTCCGTCACGGAATCGTTAAATTTTGCACGTGTCACGCACGTGAGTCACTTAATGAAGACAAAAAGACCAATTTACCCTCAATTTTTTTTTCTTTCTTTCTTTATTTATTTCTTTTTTCTTTCTTTCTTTCTTTATTTCTTGCTTTTTTCTTTCTTTCTTTATTTCTTTCTTTCTTCTTCTTCTTTTTTGGTTTCTTCTTCGGAGTTCTTCCCCTGATTTGAATCATCAAGATTCAAATCATCTCAGTAGTGGGCCATTCCGGCTACGTCATGGCCTTGAAGAACACCGGCGCCGCCTTAAGCGATTACGGCCACGGTGAATCACAGCAGACACCTCCTCACCCTGCTCCGCCTGTCGAACTGCTCGTCCAAGTTCACCCCTGCCGCCACCGCCGACGGCTTAGTCACCACCACTCTCGTTCTCTCCTCCGACCCCCTTGTATACACCATTGATCAGAAACTCAGACCCCGCCAGCCCTCCACTCTCAAATCACAACTCCAATCCTACCCCGCCATTCTCTCCGTCACTCCCGACATGCAACACCACCTCCACACCATCAACAACCACATGAACAACCTCTCTGTCATTCCCGACATGAACAACCACACATACAGAAACTCAACAACCCCTCCATCAAATTATAAGATCCAATTCAAACTCAAATCACCCATAAAACTCATCAAACGAAACACAGCACACAAAAGTGATCTATACCAATCTCAAACCCATTGGGCAAGCATATATTCAATAATTTCCAATCAATTTGAGTACCTTCTGGAGCTGATTGTAGCTGACATCGTTGCGATGCTTGGACCAAAACTCATTGGGTGAAGAGAGAGTGTAAATGGGTGAAGCCCCATCACTGAATTGGTCGTCTCTCTGAGCTAAGCCGGGGATTTTGGGTTCAATCAGAGGCAATTGTAGGCCAGAGAATTGAGAATGAAGTTGGAGGCCGACGATGCCGACGAAGGTCTGGAAAACGAGGATGCAGGGGGTTAGGTTGCCCATTGCTGAAGAGGACGAGGGTGAAGAAGAAGAGGACCGTGAGGAATAAAAAGGGTTTCGCCAGAGATCGAGAAAGGAAATGGGCTCGATGGGCGCGGCGGTGGTGTTGGTTGAACTGATTGACTGGTGTGGTCTGGTGTTGGTTGCGGTGGTGTTGGCAAGGAGAGAAGGAGAGTGAGAGGAGAGAGAGAAGAAATAAGAAATTTCTTCTGTTTTTTTTTTTTTAATAAAAATGTGTAAAAAGACAATTTTACCCTTAAATTTAACGGTTCCGTGACGGAATTTGGTCGTAGGTACGATGTTGATACCAAAAAATAAGTCCAGGTATCACATTGATAACTTTGTAAGTTCAGGTATCATTTTGACAGTCCTCACAGTGTCCGGACACTGTTGGTTCATTTTTCCCTTCATATAAATAGCTCCTCCTACAGAACCAGGAATCACTCCTGCAAACTCAAGTCCTGTAAATCCTTCATTGGAGCACTTAACCCCCAACTTGTTAAAACGAAAACCGCTTCCAACGGTGTACACGCCGGGTTCTTTCTTCTCCAAGAACTCGATTCGGTTGAGTATAACCCAACCATCAAAACCCAAATCATCAAACAAACAATTTGAGCCTTTGCCAATGACAATGAACCGGATTGAATGCTCATCACAGTATCTGCATTGTTTTAAAAAAGCAAGAGCATTTTACTACCTTAGTTCATTACTCAATGCCACGTTTATGTCTTTATCAACAGCTAATGTCTTGCCCATTTTCAGCTATGTCTCTAGCACTTTTCCAAAACCCAGAAATCAGCTTTTAAACTTAACATTAACTAGAAAAGAAATCCAGAAGAGAACCTGACAGCAGAAACAAGCTGGGTCTGATCGAATACTTGGATGAAATGATTACAAGGGCCACCAATGCCCCAAGTGCTGAGGTGTTTCAACAGCTTCTTGCCTCGAACAAATTTCAACTCGTTCCGGTTCTGGGCATGCTCTTGTTTGCTGCTGCTATGATTGGAGTGAAAAGGGCCTCTGGTTTTTGGTGAATGTAGCAACAACAGTCCAGGAGAGTTGTAACAGAGAGAGATTGACATTGTGCAAGGAGGACTCAGTGTATGAGTGCTCCGTGCACAAGGCCATCAGTAGGAAAAGTCGACTACACTTCGGGCTTTTCTAAAGCAAAGCCCATAACGAATCTCTCCAAGTTTATTGGTGTTGAGGGCCCAAATTCCTAAACCTATTTAGGAGAACTTGTTTTGAAGCTGACTAGCATGGGAGGGGTCGTCCTCCCACATCTTTCGACTGTCTAGAGAGGAGGACCTGACCCTAGTTACTGACCTACGTGGTACGCTACCTGCTTCAATCCTTGCTCTCGAAGGAAAGTGTAAACATGTTCCTTTGGATTCAGAAGAAGAGCAGAATCAAGATTCTCTAGAGGGATGTTTCCATGTGTACTCGGGAAAACTCGCCTGCGTCTACCCGCATATGCTCTTACCATTATAGGTCTTTAACATATTGAGTTTAGCCCATTTCGTTTGTCGCGAGTTTCAAAATCTTAATTTTAGGGGTAAGCAAGTATTGGGTACCCTTGCGGTTCCTACCAATAGTAAACGGCATGGTAAGGCCCTCTCGGATTGAAAACAAGCCTAAAGAGAAAAAGAAAAAAGGGATAGTTTGTCTTAGGCCTGGGCATTTTAGCCCGAAAACCCGGACCGGATCGATCTGGACCGTCAGGTCCGGGCCGGGCTTTGAGAGAAAAAATAGACAAAAAAATAAAGCCCGGACCGTTTGAGTTTTAATGGGCCGGTCCCGGGCCCTGATATCCATAACCCCAAAAACCCGAAGAAGAGCCCGATTGAATATATCCCTTTGACTTTCCACACTTCTACTAGTCTTTGTCTTTAGACTCTGAAGACTTTCAGTCAATATTTAACCCTCAGCCGCAACACTCAAACACAACACCTACCCCGATTCCTCAACCCTTTCTCAGTCAACACTCAGCTTCGGGGTTTGATTTCCTTGGAGCTATCAGAACTTCAGAAGGTTTTCAGGTTTTTGTTTTTAGTTCCCTTTGAAGCTCGAACCCAAATTTCGAAGCCCTCAATCGATTTCCCAAAGCTCGAAGCCCTCAATCAATTTCCAGATTTCGAATTCGAAGCCCTAATTTCTAGAAACCCAGCAGCAATTCCCTTTGGCCTTCTTCACTAACTCGAAACCCAACAACAATTTCAGTTTTCCATTTCGAAACCCCAATCCTAAGGTGGAACCCGAAGCCTCTCTTTATCAGTTTGGCAATGGAACCCGAAGCTGCCGTTTGTGGGGACGAGTTGGTGATGGCTTCGTCGGTTATTGTTGGTTTTGGTTATGCTCTGATAGAATCCTTCATTTCTATACTAATGTTTTTCTGTGGTAGTGGGACTTTGAATCTGGTACAGTCATATACTAATGTTTATGGGGAGTTTGTGACTGTTGGGCAATGTTTATGATTCAAGGTTTTGTAGTTTGTGCCTGTTGGCTTGTGCTTTTATAGAACTGGAGTCTTTGGGACAATCAAGTTGTAAGATAATTTTGATTGCAGCTAGCTAGAACTGCAGCAAGCTTAATAGCTTGTTTGTTCTTGAAATGCAAAAATCTGAAAAATTTTCAGTTTAGTTATTGGGCCCGAAAAGACCATAGGACCGGCCCGTTTAATAATGGTCCGGGCCGTAGTGGTCCCTGAAAATGAAAAACTACTTTTGAGCCCGGCCCGACATATTCGGGCTTGGTCCCGGGCCCTGTAAAATCCAGACTGGGCTCGGCCCGTGCCCAGGCCTAGTTTGTCTAAGGATCGAAAGAAGAAGAATGCTACTAGACCCAATGCCCAATAGTGTCTTTGGAGTAAACGAATAATAGTTGGACTGGGGACCTGAGTTCAAGTTTGTTTAGACTCCATTTGGCATTGCTTCGCTTTAAAAAAAAATCAGCTTTTGTTTAAAATTTTAGATTTTATTGTGTTTGGTAAATAAATAAAAATCAGTTTTAATTGAAAGTTATAGGTCACTGGCAGCAGATTTTAGAAGCAGCCTAAAGGTTGCTTTTAGAAGCTGATGTGGATCAAAACACACTCTGCAGTTGTTTATGTACTGACAGCACTTTTACAAATATTATTTACCAAACACGAAACTGTTTTAATTCACAGTTGATTATTCTCACAACACAGTAGCAACAGTTTTTTTTAAAAGTCACAGCAATCCCAAACTAGCCCATAATGTCGGTTCTAACGTCTTGTATTACTCGATGAGTGCAATTAGGGAGTAGGTGAAAGTGCTTACGTTCTGTGACTCTTTGTATCGCACCCGAGTGAATAGGTCATGACGTGTAATTCCACTATAATTAATGAAAATTACCATTTTCATGAAAATATAAATCATAAAATAGTCAAATGAATAATTATCTTTATTTTATGAAACTACCTGAGAATGTTAATGTTCGAGTAAAAGAAAAAAAAAACCGTAGGAGAGTATTTCTCTCAACCTAGTCTTCTACGGCACCTCTAGCCTCTTGCTATCGCTTCCTCCTCTACATGGCCTCCATAGATGCTGTCACAGCAAGCTTTGTTGCTCCTCTTGCTCTCGCAGCGGGGGTAGCGCCCTGGATCTGGGAAAGATTGGCGGTGGTCCTATGTGCAGGTCCTCTCAATCTTTTCTACTTGGCAAACCTTTGGTCGAGGATGACAATGATGTGCCTCTTGTCACTCTGAAGAAGAAGACGGGTAGACCACCGGAAGTAAGAACAAGAGCCAACGTCCCAGTAACTACAATTTTCTAACCCTAGAGATAAGGGCAAAGGAAAGCCTTAGCTTTCCTGGTCTCTTGCCTACCATTTGAAATTGGGTCTTCTATTACTTTCTTCTTAGTTTATTCTAGGTGTGGGCGCGGATCGGGTGGACCGGTTTTGGGCTAAAACCGTATTCGACCCGTATTCTTCGGTGGGCTGAATTTTATGACCGAAAACTGAATGTTAATGGACTGGGCCGAAAAATTCGGGTGACCCGAATTTCAGGTCGGCCCGGGTGGGTTTCGGTTGATCGGCGTCGTCGCTCATCGTCGTTGGTAGGCAGCGTTGTGCAGAATTGCAGATCAAAGGTTGAAGGGTCGGGCTCGGCGTTGTGCATATCGATTCCATCCAGAGAGGAGTCGGCATCCTTCGTTGGAGTGCTTGGTCGGCGTCCAGAAGTCGGGCTCGGCGTTGTGCAGATCGATTCCATCCAGAGAGGTGTCGGCGTCCTTCGTCGGAGTGCTTGGTCGGCGTCCAGAGGTCGGGCTCGGCATTGTGCAGATCGATTCCATCCAGAGAGAAGAGTCGGCGTGCTTGGTCGGCCTCCTTGGTCGGCGCCCAGAGATGAGGGGATGAGAGATTGAAAGATGAGGGGATGAGAGAGAGAGAGAAAGATGAGTCGAAACTCGAGGTGAAGAGAGATGAGTCGAGAGAAATGACCCAAATAATATTAATTTACATAAAATAATATTAATTTAAATAAATTTTAATTATTCGGACCGGTTCGGTTATTTCAGGTCGGTTCAGACGCTGAACCCGGTCCCGAACCGTAAAAATCCAGTCCTGTCCAGTCCGGTTAACTCATTTTTTTAGCCTTATTTCATCCGGTTCGGTCACCGATCCGGTTTTCCGGTCCGGTTCGGCCGGTTTTGGAGGTCCGGTTCAGTTTCTGCCCACCCCTAGTTTATTCTAGTTGTACACCAATTGAGATTTCTAGGCGACTAGGTTTACTTTTCAAAGAGGGGTTAGTAGTGAGGACTTGATTTCTTGTTGTTTAGGCTCAATAAGTGAGCGCATGTGTTAAAAGTGAAGGTCACATGTCTTTTGCTTGGCGACTTATGCCATTTAATTTTTTTGGTATAAGACATCATCTGATGTACGTGCCTTCTGGCCATGAATAAGTAATTAAGTTATCTATTTTCTAAAAAAAAAAAAAAAAATCTTTATTTTATGAAACTACCTGATTAAAGCGAGAGGAGAGGCCATAAGCATCTTATGACTCCCCATCACCGAAAAAGTTGGCATACCTATCCATTACCAAGCCCTCGCATCTGCCTCCACTGATCCAAATTTAATTTTTGAAAAAGGAATCGAGCTCCACATGGCCTGCTAATCCGAAGCCATCTGGTATTGGTGTATCAATCAAGCACCACCACCCTAACAAATGACAATGGTTGGGCAGCGGCCAGTAGCCAACATGGAACTTCGTGTCTAAGTTAAGACTTTTTGACCTAATGTTAGAATGTTTGATTTTAAGATGAAGGGCAATGTGTTCGATAAAATGCTTCAAAGATATCTATATATTAAGATATCAAACCTTAAACATTGATGTCTTATCTCTATGTTAAATACATAAGCTTCTCGATCAGGATCCTCGATCAGTAACAAATTCCTTGCTCCATCATTTTATATATTCATTTCTTGTTTCCCCTTCAAGCATGTTGTTCTGCTGTATATATCCCATGATCTTAGCCCTTAACCCTTAAGATTTCCATTTATCCTTTCTTCAGATCGATTCAATCTATATTTTTCTAGCCGGATACGAACAATGCAGAGTCACAATTTTCAACTTTCTGCAATTTCATGATATCAACACCTTTAATTCTGTGTGTGACAGTAGATTTTGGTATTGGTATATATTACAGTCCGCTGCAAGTGCAGGTATGTATGTGCTGATCGATCGATCTAGTCATATGGCATGTATGCAGGTCCGTAGCAGAGACGATAAGAAGTGCTGGTAAGGCTTTGTCTCAAGAAATGGGAACACTAGAAGTTAAGCTGCATTCTTGATAGCAGGCAGGGACTGAATGTTACATACATTTCATAATCTACACATTGTAAGTGCAACACAGCTAGCCTTCCTTCCCCTCTATATCATTATATCATATGTTACAGCAAAAATTGAAGGCTTTGTCTTGGCGGTGGTTACTTGGGCAAAATATGTTTTCCCATACCTCTTTGGTTTCTTATCCCAATATCTCTGCACTTCTATCTGCTACATGATGGAATGCAGTAGTGAAGCAAAAGACTAATCATCACTTTTATATGTATATCTTCTGGAAACATTAGACAACCTTTTGTCGTTCGTTTTTTGCTTGCCTCCGATTCTAATCGTGTATTGTGAATCTATGAGAGTGTTAGTGTTTGTATTTAACTTAATCCCACAGAGTTAAACCCTAAATTCTAGGATAATTAAGATGACAAAAACCTAAAAAAAATAATCTGAAATTCCATTTTTAATATGAGTTTTTGATTGACTACATGGAAGACTCCAATTATTGAACCTAAAATTTAAAAAACATGGGATAGGACTTGGAATTTTGACATCCTAAATTCCCAAGTGCTAGCTAATGATCTTATCTTTATCCTATTCAACCTTGAAAGAGATGAACAAAACTTTATAGTATTTGAATGGGGCACTGACTGGGAATGGTTTGGGAATAAAGAATTGGCAAGAAAGACACATAATTGTGCATGCATGACATAAAGTCCAATGACAGCTTCCAAGCAGACAGAGTTGGAGTGTGCACAATTACATTAATATATAAAAATTCATAGGTTATTTATAAAAATGAAAAAGAAAATGGGATCCTTCCAAATGATATAAAGGGCACATAATAAACAAGATGGGGCATGTTCCATTGGGTCAGGGAGATCTCAGGCAGGATCTCCTGGGCTTAGAAAAAGGCCATGAGAGATGGATATGAAATATTCCAACATTAACTTTGGCATTTCTGTATTATTATCAGGCTGCCCATCACTCATTACACTTTTACTTAATCCTGTCTTATTTTGATCTGCATTATAAGCCTTGATTTCCTTAAAGAACAAATATGATCAGTATGGGATGCAGCCTTGTCCTGACTCTTGGGGACATGAAGGTCTTGTCCTTATTGATGCCTTGAGCCTTTTCCAAGATTTGGTTTTACTTCTGGGGGTAGGTTTAGGCTTAGCTTTCTGATAATATGGATATGATGGGAATCCCACCTAAGCAAATCTGATGGGGGCTTAGCCTGATTTTTGATCATGTACTTTGTGACTGGCTAGCAAACAGAGTTAGGTGGAAACTTCAGTGTGTCATGTTTTGTTAAAAATTTAAATTTCTGGCTTAATTCATTATTAAAAACATCTATCTACTTCTTTGGACTGCTAAAGCTACCTGATTTAGGGGAAGATGAATGGCGGCCGACAAATTTAGAAAATGAAAATATTGCCAAAAAAGTGATGATAAGACACACAAGATTAACTTCACATAATTCCGACAATGAAGAATATCCATTTCTGAAGCAAATTCCTCCCTATGAATAATGGATTTAGGCAAATTATCAGAATTGCTCTAGAATATTGAGTATATATCTTGCAGTTCTCAGATACATATGGAGGTGTTTTAAGGGCTATTTATCCAATCCATGCTGTTCATTATTGGCTGATCCATAAGAAATAAGTGTTAGCTGCAATGGTCACACAGAAACTGCCTACATATATGAAAGTTCCAACTTTTCTTTTCCTTTTCCTTTTTTCTTGGACTGAGCAAAATTTCAGCTCACTTGCACCACTACAAGTTGACATGGAATTAAATTTTGGAAGCATGAAAATTTATTTCTAACTTCTCCTCTTAGGTTGTTTCCCACTGCATTGACACATTGACAGGTAAAAGGAGAGAAAGAAAGGAAAAAAAAAAAAAAAAGGAGCAAGATCCTTTTTTGAGATCCAATTCCATCTCTACTTTTACAACCTCCGCACTAACACATGCAGCAACTGATGATATCATTGATGATATGAAGATCTTGTTATCTCATTCCCTTCAAACCACCTGCATGTTAAGAAACAAGCTCAAATATGAGTCTAATTAAATAACACAAATTGAGAAACACTGGAACGGGTTTTATAAGAATAAAAAAATGAGTACTCAACTGGTTTTGATCCTGAAGTGGATTTCCAGGTAGAGTAGATTGTAAGAAACCATAGTGGTCTTGGTATGCAGATCTCCCCTGCAAGAACAGAATGGTTAGTGCTATGCTATTTGCAATTAATCAAATCATAGCTAAAACTAGAAGTTATACAATAAACCTCCACAAGAAGAAAACAAGAAATACCCAATTACCTGAAAATGAGTTGATGAGAAACCTTGTGAGAAATCCAAGACACTATCACCTGAAGCCTGATTATTGGACACCATGAAATTGTTCTGCAAAATTAATCAGAAACCCATCAGATAAAATTCAAAACCTCCGATTAACAATGGATCAATACAAACACATAAAATTAGTCACATTGATGAAAACTTGTATTATTACCTTGGAAATGTTGAAAAAAGGGGAGCTAGCAGTGTCATCTAGAAAAGATGGTTGCTGTTGCTGTTGATCTTGAACACCACATCTACCCTTTTCTTTGATCTTCTGCTTTTTACCTCCAAACTTCAATGTTCTAACATCTTTGGATGGAGGACAAAAATACCCATTATTGTTTTCATCAAAGTAAACCTCATCTTCATTGAAATGAGGAGGCCCAGAAGAAGCATCAGAAACCATTGACTGGTCTTCTTCTTCTTCTTCATCCTTATTACTATAGCTAATTCTTGTTTCCTTATACTCCTCACAAAAACCATTACTATTACCTCTACGTGAACCACTCGGATGTTGAGAAACAAAAGATTGCTCTAAGTACAGAGTCCAACCGGACTCACAACCACTACTGCATTCCGAGGCCAACACATTCATATTGATTCCTTTGTGTTTTCACAAAGAACAACAATACCTCTGATAGATATATAGAGATGACTGTATATGAACTGTTTCAAAGTCTCTATTGCTCTAGATATATCTAGCTTAGCTAAGCTATCGAACTCAGACTATTATGAGGGGGGGGGGGGTGATTGAATAATGTGTCTGCCTAAACTTGGAGCTAGCTCCGGTTTATGTAGGGATATAGGAGTGTGGAATGTGGTGGAAAAAACCAAAAGAGAATCGGACTCAAATCGTCCTAGGCTTGTTTTGTCCTCACTCTCCTCAATCCCATCGGCTCTGTTATGTGAATGAATCAAAAATGCCAGTTGGGAAGGTTGGAGTGGGTGCATGTAAGAGAGAGAGGGGGGCATAACCTCTTCACATGGTATACAGCTAGGCACTGTGTACTTCTCTTAACATAACCGGGTACACGTCCATTTTCCTCCTTCCTCAATATATGGACACCTATCCCTTAATATTACTACTAGTCATCTCGATCTCTCTCTAATGAGTTTTCCTTTTGGAGGGTTGGTGATTATATTGTTTGATTTGATCGATGTGGGGGTTTCTAGCATGAGATTTTCTGAGCTATATCAGTGGTCCTCCATATGCAGATGTACGTTTTAATAGATATTATAGAGCAATTATGCTGCATGTCACTCAACTAAATAGCATATTGTTTGTAAAGCAATTATCATATCCGTGTTGGACATTGACCCCTACTGTCTTCCTTAGGTTTTGTTTAGATATCTGTAATACTATGTTGTTAGACGAAACAAGATCAATCACACTTTTAAAATAAGGTTTATTTTATCAATTATGTTGACCGATAATCTAATAATATAACATCGTATATATTTACGGCATCAAAAAATTTCAACTTAAGTATGTAATATTTTGCTAGCTTGTCTTTAAAAGAGAAGATTTTCAAACTGTTAGGGCAATGGAGAAACAAAAAGTATTAAGTGTCCAATTAGGTGTATTTGAATGTTATTGTCTTGTCTCAAGAATCAAGTGTCCAATTATTAAAGGGTTTCAAGGGTTTAAGCGTGACTATATAAGTGGGAGGGAGACTAGAAAACTTCTTGGGGTAAAGTGCAGTTGACTGAGTTGTGTTTATGAATCCACATGCAATCACATTCCATTCATTCATTCAATCACACTTCTCTCTCCTTTTCAATAATTTTGCGGGTAGAGTATTAGGGTTTTACTCATATCTTTACCTCTAAGAACTCACACACGCATGTGGGCACGTGTGCATTTGCATAAATGCAGAATTCCCCACATTTTTACACACATGTCGGCACGTGCCAACACGCACTTCAACCTAAATTGCATGCTCTTACAAAGTCCTGCATTTAAAACTCTCACTTGCTCCGTCTCCGTCTCCCTCTCCCTCTCCCTCCTCCTCTCCTCCGTCTTTGTGATCGATACGAGTGTGTGTGTGTATATATATCTATATATCTCTCTGGTTCTACTTCCAAAGCTCCAAATGTTAACTTCTTCCCAGCTTCCCTTTCCAATTTTCTATCCTCCTCCCTAGTTTTATGCATATCTCTGTGAACCACAATGTGCCCTAATTGGTATATTCTATTCAAAATCGAACACCATGCCATCATCCTCATTAGAGTTAAGGAAAGCAAAGTATATTACACGTGGTGGTCAAATAAAGGGGCACTAAACTTATCCATACTGCATAAAGTATTATCAACAAGCATAAACCATAATTATTGATGGTACGTTCTAAGTTGTAACAGCACATTTTCTTTCTTCGATTCTTTATAGGAAGAGAAAAATGCACGTGATGCGTTTTTCTTTATACACATTCCATATAGTTTGCTCAATGAAGATAATATTAGGCTGGGATTTTTAAACCGAAAACCGGTGGAACAGGCCTGAATCGAATCGGAATCGGCCATTCGGTCCGGTTTCTTGTATTAAAAGAGTGCAGTTTTGAGAGAATCGAACCATTTCCCTTCTATCGGTTCGGTTCGGTTCCAATTTCTAGTTTCTGTAACGCTTAGGAACCGGTAGAACCATAGTCCAATAGCTTAGCCTGCTTAGGTATATATGGACCAAAGATGTTTGAAGCCCATATCTAATATGCAGCCTACTACCCATTTCAATTAACCCAAAAATTTAAGACCTGCCTACTCACTTAGAGCAACTCTAACAGATTCCCTATATTTTGATTTTTCTCTACTTTAGGGAAAAATAAGTCTCTTTTGCTCCAACAGATTCCCTATAACTATCCCTATTTTAGGAAAAGTGAGGAAAGAGAAAACCAAATTCCCTATATTTACAGCAAACTCTAAAATTTTAAGGAAGAATATAGAGATTTTAGAGATTGTTGTAAAATCGGGAATCTGTTGGAGTTGGAGAAGAAAAATAGGCTAAAGCTTTGACTTTTGCTTCCCTATAATACAAAAATTATAGGGAAGCTGTTGGAGTTGATTTTACTCACTTTCAATCAAACTGACCTAGCCCCCGAAACTGAATGTCAGTTCTTCCACTTCTTCGTTTCTTCCCCAATTTCTCATATACTCAGTCAGCCAATCGCAGGCTCGCAGCCCTAGCCGGCTAGGCGGCTAGCCCCCATTTCTCAGAAACCCAATACATCTTCATCACTTCAACCCAGTTCATCCCCATTCGGCCATTCCAATCCCAATTCCCAAACTCACTTCATTAGTTCATCATCTTCAATTCTTCATTCCTCTTTGGCTCTTCCTAGCTCACCAATGGAATTTGTTTTCTGATACTGGTGGAGCTACAACTTCATTAATTCTCTACAAGCCCGATCCCGACTTTGATTTTCCAAAACTCACACTGCTTTACTGCTTCTCTTTATGTGGCTGGGAAGCTGGGAAATTGAAAAAAATTGTGTGCTTTCTTGCTATGTACAGGAATTGATTACAAGCTGTAACCGAACAATATGGTTCCGGTTTCAAAACGGTTCTGGTAAAAAAAGTGACAATACCGAACCGGAAAAACCATTTCGGTTCCGACAGAAAATGTCAAAAATAGAATCGATCCCAGACCTAAATATTATTGATTTTAACAATTTTTCTTTATACAGTTTGTGTTTTTTTTTTTTCCAAACTTATATTGAAGATATGACATGAGAATTATCAAACAATAAGTGAGACTTATGGTTTGTCTAGGGTATGAGGTGAGCGGCCACCCTAGTGAAGACTTTTTCCCTAAACCTATAGGATAAAAGACAAATTGCCTGCTAGTGCATTTGCCAATAGACTGCATTTTTTTCTTGAAGCCAATAGACTCCACATTTATGTAGATGTATAATACAAAACAGGATCAAGGTTGAAAACTTTAAAGTCCCATGTGCATTCTCTCTTGGATCACTCATTATTAATAGCCCATCCAAATCCATTAGGGACCTGCAAGTGTTACTATCAAACCCATCCAAATTGGGATGCTGTCTAGTAGTGTCTACCATGCATCATCTAAGACTAAATTTGAGGTCACCCAAATTGTCAAATCTCATTCCCCCTCTCTCTCCCTCTCTATTGATTTGATTGAATTACTACCCATGTCCATCCAGCTCATATGGACCAACTATGAGAATTGATGATTTGATTTGGGGGACAAGATGTTCTTTGTTTCTAAACTTTTCACCAAACTTTTCTATTCTTCTTCTGAAAATTTGCAGTGTATGTTGTCTTATTATTATCGTCCAAATCATTCAGTTTTCTAAACAAAAACTAAGGGTTATTTTTATAGATAATACCTAAATTTATCTTTCATCTTGTCAATGGTACATGAACTTCAATTTTGATTACAACTACTATATGAACTCTTCAATTTCATTTTGAATGGTGTCAATCGCTTACTTCCTTTATTTTTCAGTTAAAAATTGACATGTGCATAACACATTACCTAATTTCAAGGATAATTTAATGAAAAGACCCATTTAATTAATTTTGTCTATTAGAAAGTCTTAAGTAATATTTTATCAAATTTTTTTTGTTACATTTTGATCAATTTGTATGATAATAAACCAAAAGTTCAATTAAATATAGAAAGCTATAAGTGAAAATGAGTGATTTTACAAATTTATCTTTCAAAAATGAGTCATATATAAAGCATGTGCCATTTTTTAACACAATATTAATGGAAGTAATAGACAACTATGATAATAACTCAAAATTTAAAAAAAAAATCATGAATATAACTAAATTAAGGGCTAGTTTGGGATTGCTGTGACTTTTAAAAAAAAACTGATGCTGCTGTGTTGTGAGAATAATCAACTGTGAATTAAAACAGTTTCGTGTTTGGTAAATAATATTTTTAAAAGTGCTGTCAGTACATAAAATAACTGCAAAGTGTGTTTTGATCTACAGCAGCTTCTAAAAGCAACCTCTGGGCTGCTTTTAAAATTTGCTGTCAGTGACCTATAACTTTCAATTAAAGCTGCTTTTATTTATTTACCAAACACAATAAAATCTAAAATTTTGAACAAAAACTGATTTTTTTTTAAAGCGAAGCAATTCCAAACGGGGCCTAAAAATTACTCATTCATTTGACTGTGATCAAACAAATGGACAACTATCTAAATTATTATCAAAACTATTTATTGCTCCTGCAGGTTTGATCTATGTTTTACAGAAGTAATAATCTTCATAAGATAAAAAAAAAAAAAAAAATTAACAATTTTGATTATTAATAGAATCTCCTATGAATTTTAGACCAAAAAAAAGGCTTGTGTATCCATAAGGCAATCGTTCCTACTTAATGCTTTCAGTTTTCTCATTCACTTGAAATTGTCCACAACCCTCATGAGGTTTAAGATTTAAACATTCTTCCACAAGGTTCGATCAAAGTAAGTGAGTCTTTAACACGTACTCTATCTTGGTTAGTTCTTGGTTAGTCCTTAACACGTACTCGATCTACTATTGAATCTTTAACACGTACTCTATCTTGGTTAGTTCTTAACACGTACTCGATCTACTATTGAATCCTTAACACGTACTCGATCTTGGTTAGTTCTTAGCCGACGGAAGAAGCTGGGTTAGAGGAAAATGGTTATAATGCGACAAATGCATCAGTTTCTCAAATAATACAGATGAACATGGGCACATATCAATACTATCGATCCAAGCTTAGCTGTGAGAGATTGATGGAGAGGGAGGATTACGTAGTAGGCCCAGATGATTACAATCATGATTTTGTCGCGTACAGTACGTAGGCCGAAGACTAGTACATCGTACGGACGGGAGTACGAGGGGCTCTCGCCGACCGTTCGCCGTGGCTACACGCAGACACGAGCCGGAGGCAGCTTAGTGGTGTCTCTGCCCGCCACGTGGATGTCGGGCCAATCATTTTGCAGGGAACAGCAAGACATGGAGATAAGGTCTTCACTGTTCTCTCCAATTTCTTGTAGGGCGCGTGAGGGGGTGAACTTACTTTACCCTAAATCTGGGGGGGGGGGGGGGGGGGGGTAAACACTAGGATCCTCAAAGCCAGGTGGCTATCATGGACCATTCCAAAGTGAAATCCAAAATAATGGAGTAGAAATCTCGAAGGTTCCGGGGTAATCTGTCGACGTTGTACGTACTCTCTGTTTTGAACCCTAGGCCAGCCACAGTGTCGACTCACCGGATTATTAGGGATTGAAGGGTGATCCAACATAATACACTGACATAGAACGATAGACCTAGATATATGTTCAAGGAGTTTTTCTATTGAAATCTCTAAATTTACTCATTTGACCTCTATGTTTTTTACACCTCTTATTAAATTTTCAAATACTAAATTTACTCACTAAACCTCACTAAACTTCCTCAAATAACCTCACTCATATAATTTGCAAACAAATTATTATCTTTAAAATAAAAAATTTAGTCATTTCAATGATTTAATCACTTTATAAATCTTAACTAAAATTTCTTAATCAAACTTGAGTTTTAAAAATTAATATCTAATCAATAAGAAAATGCCATGAACTATTATGTTTTTTTTTGTTTTTTTTAAATTTCTATTTTAGCTGTGCAAAAAAAAAAAAAAAAAAAATCATTTGTTTTTATTCTAAATAAAAAATCATTCTGTTTAAGGAAAACTGAATTGGGAGAGAATTGAGTTGTACTTTCATTGATAATATGGGCCTCTTTATATAGAGGATTACAAGCATAGAGATAGAGTTGTACATGGAAACAAAATCGTACATTGATTGGATATCTCCTAAGATTCTCTGAGAATATCTCTAATATAAACTCTATTTCAACTAGAGTAAGTAACCTCGAGTTACGAAAAAAAAAAACCCTAATGCGACTCTAGCCGCTCCCAAACCCTATTCTTCCTCCTGAAGGCGGTACACCCCACGGTCTCTGTTTACTGCACAATGACGTCCATTGACGACGTTACTGCAAGCTTCGCGGCCTCTCTTGCCCTAGCGGGCTCTGATGTCGTTGACATCTCGCACTTGAACGGCTCGGACAGGCGTTCCAACTCTCAGGCTTTCCTTCTAGCCAAACCAATGACAAAGAAACAGTTTGGCACTCAGGATCTGCAGCGCCACTTCCGACGCATCTGGATCATTGATGGAGCCTTCAAGGTTCACGACAGTACTCAAGGCCGCTTTGTTTTTTCCTTTGATCTGAAACGTGATCGAAATAAGGTTTTACGGGGAGGGCCGTGGTATTTTAACAAAGCTCCGGTTCTGCTACAGCATTATGATGGCATGGATGATCCTCTTGTCATCCCCATGAATCTGCTCTTTTTTTGGGTCAAAATCACAGGTATCCCTCCAGCCCTAGAAGAGAAAACGATTATCATGAATGTTGCTTCTGTTGCGGGTAAGTATTTGGATTTTGATCAAAGACTGTATAACAATAAGAATCAAATTAGGGTTCATGTAGCTCATGCTATTTCCCATCCATTCTTCTTGAAACGGACTCTCAAGATCATCCCTGGAGTGGTGAAAGAGATTACCTTTTTTTATGAAAATTTGCATGGAATATGCCAAGATTGCCAACTCCTGTGTCTTGAACAGGACGTTTGCCCTACTGTTGATGCCCAGGCTATGCATAACACCACTACCCGATCGGAGTCATCAGGGAAGTCGCTCACATCCCATTTTCCAGGTTTGTCTGATCTTCGTTTCCAGAATGGATCGTTCCGCTTTCAAGGCCTGCAAACACAGCTACTGCCTCCAGTAGTGCGTAACCTATTTGGCACTTCTGCTATAAACAAGCATCGCAAGCCTATTGTTGTGCGTAGTGAAAACCTAAGGCCTGCTGCGGAAGGAAATGCCCTAGCCCTAGTTCCTGTGGACGTGGGACCATCCACTGTGAAAAGAAATAGGCCTGCATCACCATATATGTCCCCAAAGAAACTGAAATTTCTGTTTCATGATGGTGAGACTGCTGCTAGCTCCGCTATGCTGCCTAAGAAACTGAAAGTTCTAGAATTCCACACCAAATTCTCTGCTAAATCACTGGGTCTCATTGCAGCCCCGGGGGGTGTCTTAGTTCCTAAGGAAGGATCACTCCCTAAGGAGTCTCTGCAGCTCGTCAAAGTGGAATCAAAGAAGAAAAGAGGCCGGCCTTTGGGCTCGAAAAACAAGAACTCTTCAAAGGGTAAGAAGATTGCAACTAACGAGGTGCTTAGCATGCTTTGCCCTGGAAAACCTCCTAGCCCTAGTGTTAAGGGCAAGGAAAAAATTTAGTTTTTTTCTTTTGAACTAAGCCTATTTACTTGTCATTGTAACATAGTTTCTAGGCTTTTTAATAAGTGAGCATGGGTACCGTCAAATGATCGGACCTAATCTATGTATCGCTGTGGTTTTCACCACAAACTCTTTATCTACCCAGAGATGGTAGAGGGAGGATATGTAATGGTTCTTTCTGGCCTGAGTATTAATATATCGACATGATATTCTTAAAAAAAAAAAAGTAACCTCGAGTTTGGGCCAGACGCATATTCTGGATTTACTTGAACACATTCATTTTTTTAATGTTTATTTTTTTTCTATATTTTTTGTACCACATGATTAATTATTTAAATTTTTTTTTTTTTTTTTTTTTTTTTTTTGCAAATATAATGGATTGACTTAGATTTAGGTCATAAATCATAAGAGGAATTATTTTGTTTTCCCTCACCAATATGCGTTCAACATATATATCATACATTTTTATGTCACATGATCTTAATACATTTTTATATATTTAATTCTTATTAAATTATATGAATGCTTTAATGAATATGTAGTGAAATTGGAAAATGAAAATAGATAAGGAAAATAATAAGGAATACAATCTAATATTATTGAATTGGAAAGTCTACATAAAATAAATGTAATATTTTGTTGGTATAATTATTGTCATTAATAGTCATTTTATAGTACGTTATATATGTCATTTAATAATTCATAATAGAGTGAGGTCAAGTGAGCAGATTTGGAGGTCCCAATAGAAACTCTCATGTCCAAGATGTGATCGGAGCGAATAGTTCATAATAAATAATAAGCATATGAATTGACAGGAAAGAGCTTAAATTTAATATTAAGATTTTTAACTCATAGCACCAAAATGACCCAAAATTATCTCACTTACCCCAGCAACAGATTTTTATTTCCACTTACCCTGTTTAAAGCAAAATGACAGTTTTTCCATTCACTTAATTAATTATTTACATGTGCTCTCTCTCTCTCTCACACACACACACACACACATCGAACACTCTGAAGCATAAATACTCGTCCATGGTAGAAGACGGCGCCAGCGAAGGCGTTTTGGGTTTCAAAGTCGGATAGACGATTCGAGTTCGGGTTTCAAAGGGTTGCGGCGTGTGCTTCTGAGTCGGAGAGGAACGGGAGTAATGTTGGAGTGGCAGGCAGAGATCGAGTCTGAGTCAGGGTCGGGTCCGAGACCGAGTTCGTATCTGTCGCCGACTAGGTCATCTCCCCGGATCGTAATCTCCCGCCATCGATGCCCAAGATCCGCTTCTTGAGATTCGCTCCCACATCAAGGTTCTCGACTCCACTCTCTACCTTTGACGCCGACCACGCCGCCGCCAAGGCCCATGCCCATGCCCAGCTGGATTCCCATCACCATCATCGCTCTGAAGGGAGGAGGTACTGTTAAAGTGCACTATTAATTGCTTGTTCTTGTTCTGGTATCGATCTACAGTGGGTTAATTGTACTGTTAAATTGTTGTTCTTGTTCTGGTATCGATCTACAGTGGGTTAATTGTACTGTTAAATTGTTGTTCTTGTTCTGGTATCAATCTCCGGCAGTCTGCTTGGTTTGTGGGTGCCCAAATCAATTTATTATTATTTTTTTTTCAAAATGGGGGCAGAAGCCCAGAAGGAAAGAAAAAAGAAATTTTTATCGAGGGGCAATAGAGGTCTGTTAAAGGTCTATTGGGGGGTCATAGACGTTTATTGAGGGGTAATAAATGTTTTGAATTGATGTAATCTTCTCATTTTTTTCCTTAATTAAAGTTTTATTTGTCTAATTTTAGTGAGAATAGTTCCCATTCTAACGACTGAAATGTCTATTGGGGGGCAATACAAATTGCCCCCCCAATAAAAGTCTATTAGGAGGCAATAGAGGTTTATTTCCCCTCTATTAGAAGGCTATAGAGGTTTTTTTTTTTTTTTTTGGGGGGGGCAATACAAATTTATTTGGAGGCAATAAACATTTTCGGCGACCTATGAGATCTTTGACGATCTCTTTAGAGACCTCCGACGAGGTTTTTCAAAGAAGTCCGGCAGCTGGTGGCCGATGACCGGATTCTGATGAAGTCTCCTATGGCTTTTATCTCTTCCATTTTCGCTTTCTAACAAAGGAATGAGGGTAAAAAAGTCTTAAAAAAAATAAAAAACAAAATGTATTAGAGAACACCTTTATTAGAGTCTTTATGCATGGGTAAGGGGGAATTAAAAAAATTTAATGAGGCAAGTGGAAAAAAAATCTCTAAAATTAAGGTAAATGGACAAAAACCTTTTATATATAATTTTACATGGCTTGTTTTTCAACACGAGTTTTTATTCTTCATTTTACATGGGGACACTAGAAGTACCCATCTAGTTTGAGAAGCAATGTCATTTCATCCATGTCCATCCATAAAAGTACTGACCTCCTAAAAGAAAAGGAAAAGTTGCGAATTTGAGGGGTAAGCCTTTGATGTGCATGTTCTTGATTTTCCTAATATAGGTCCTTGTTCTGTGAATTGAAACTCGTTTTATGAATGCAGAACAGTAACAGGGAAATGCATGCATGATAGCTAGGCCTCTTGATCTGTCCCAAGCATACCAAGAATACTCATGTGGTAGATATATTCATATATATTTGGTTTGAAAATGATAGGCCCCAAGAACTTGTACGTATGTCGGCCATCAAGAATGGGGCCATAAATATATGGACAACCAAGAACTTGTCCTCAAAGCTTAATTAGCAGATGATGAAATGTGTGAAGTAGAGTACTGCAGATGATCCCCCAATAATTTATTCTGGTACTTCAGAGTTTTAAGAGTGGATGCATATGCTGGCCAAGGTCTTGTGTTTACAAGCTGGTGGAGTTGCTAGTCCAATCAAGCCCAATATTCTGTAGCCATTACAGTTCCAGGTTGGCCCTAGAAGCAGCCCATTACTCAATCCACCCATGCCTTTTGTTTCCCCAAAAGTTATTCCATTATGTCTCATCATAAAATTGGAATGAGAAAGAGAATAGTGGTAATAACCAAATAAAATAGGATAGTCTTCAAATTTCAAGTTCAAGGAGTTATAAGTTTGTGAAGAACTATTTTCTTCTCTCTCCTTATTGTTTTTCTTTGATGGACATATTGTAATTGTGAAATTTTAGGCCCTTTTTAATATCATCAAACCGAGAAAATGAAAAAATATAGATAGATCCAAAAAAGTTAAAATCATAATAAAGATGATGCAAAGGGGATTTAATATGTAACCCGGCCGCATCTTGACATATCCCTCGTGTATCCATGATGTATTTCTACCTTACGTATCCATAAAATTATATTATTGAAAGTGTCAACAAATACTTCAAAGAAATTATTTAGTACCTATTTGTACAAATCCGAAATGTAGAAGATATGTATGATGCTATTTTTAGCCCTTCGGCCTGGCCCAATGCAATAAAGATAGTGCTCACATTGTACGTACACTCAATCTCCATCTCCAATTTCACTAATTAGTTAGTAGCAGACTTGCAAAACTTTGTGATGATAAGGTCATCTAGCAAACCAATAATTTAGCAACCCCTCTTTAGCCTCTGACCTTCTATAACCCATTAATCACATTTCCACACAACTCATCAAAACCTAGGCATGGAGCAGTGACAGATCCAGGATCTGACACTTGTCAAGGCTAATTTTAGAACAACCACTATTTTATTTTATTTTATTTATTTATTTATTTTTTTTTGCATAAACCCAGACACTATCACCAAAACTCTAAAAAATATTCTCCAATCTGCAACACAAAATGCACATCTTTAAATAAAAAATAATCACAACATAATCAGAAGCCAAAGAAAGCATCAAGAAATCCCAAAGCCCAACAAAAGCTTGACTGCTTGAGCTGAAAAACCAGTCCCTATTTGATGTTTCCGAACACCCACCAGAAACAGTGTACACAAACAAACTCAAAACCGATAGCCCCCAACTCACCAAGCAAAACCAATAGTAAGAGCAATCCCAACAATCCCAATCCTCAATTTATACACAAAAGCCCAACTCACAATTACATCCGCCACTGGTAGCAAACAGAATCAGTGAGCTTCTCCTTCTGGGATTTCTTTAAGAAAACCCCATTGAGAAAAACAGAGCAAGAAGAAGAACAGAGATGTATCAAAAATTCAAAACAGGAGAGATCGATAGAGTTTCATACCTTGTTCACGAGAAAGCGAAAGAAAGATTGTTGCTTTGGAGATTCCTTGGTCTGCGTTGCAGACTGAGGCTACTGGACAACAAGGGGTGAGATTTTCCACAAGAAGGAAATTTGGGTGTGGATTGTTTGAGGCATTTCGCTTTCGAAGATAAGTAGTGTGAGGCTCCATCGAAATGCACAAATCTGACCTACTGAGTAGTGTGAGGCTGTGAGCTGCTGTGGGAAACTGGGAATACACGTGACTTTTACAGATATTTTTTTCTTCTTTGGGATGGTATGGGCTGAAGGTATATATATATATATTTAAGGGTTTTTGGCTCAAAATATTGTCTAGGCTTGAGCCCATATAGCCTTCTACTTCCTTCCGCCCCTGGCATGGAGACGAGTACTGAAAAAAATTACCTTCATGAAGCCAGCTACACAGACCAAGCAGGTCAATTACGAACCTCAAGAGTACCTGTAGTTCAAGAACCAGCTCGACAAGGA
This sequence comes from Rosa rugosa, assembly GCF_958449725.1. Classification (NCBI taxonomy): domain Eukaryota; kingdom Viridiplantae; phylum Streptophyta; class Magnoliopsida; order Rosales; family Rosaceae; genus Rosa; species Rosa rugosa. Next base: position 5,752,025 of record NC_084822.1, read on the forward strand.
CTCAAACACCTGCCGGAGAGGTTCGTGGCAGTGCAACCTAAACACGACCAGAACCCGACTTTATCTAGCCATCATGTCTCGGAACCCCTACCATCCATATACATGACCAAATTACGAGTCAACGATCGATCCGAAGAGCTGGCCAAGCTACTTACTGGAGCTAAGACATGGGGTATGGTTGTAGTTGAAGGCCACGGTGTAGCTAAGTCTGTTTTGCATGGTGTGAGGGATGTGGTGAAGGAGTTATTTGGGTACGTTGTCGTTTGAAGAGAAGAACGCAAGCGTTGGGTCGTATGTGAGCGTGGATAACATGGGGTATGGCTGGAACTTTGTCAAGTTGGAAGACCAGCCGTTGGATTGGATTGATCGTGTGACCGTGAAAGCAGCTCCGGCCGGAGCAACCGAAGGGCTTCATATTTGGCCTCAAAGGCCTGCTAATTTCAAGTACGTTAATTAAAGTAATTAGTGAAATTAAAATGAAACTGACAGTTGGGGAGACTTGGAGTAGGAGGAAGAGAAGATTGGTTTGAGTTGTTTCTAAACTTAATAGGATAAATCGAAGACCGTTTGGTCATCTATTTGTTGTACAATTACACTTTATATATTGTCCTTCAAATAAAACTAAAATGATGAATGTGGTAATCAAATGCTAAACAATATCTAATTTGAATAATTTTTTGTAGAATCATTTTCGAAGGACCTAAAACATAAGTGATTCTAATCATTAGCTAAGCCATAAGGGCATCCTTACTTTTCTTGGAAAATGGACTCTATATGTATGTACTACTTCGCATACTATGATTACTATCTCCGTGATATATATATATATATATTTTGCTTATAGACATGCATGCTTATGATTTGATCACATAGAAATTTATGGATCAAGTTCTTACTTAGTCAGTTCACATGCATATAACCACTGTTCACAAAGATTTAATTATATATTGGTTCGTTTGAGCAGGCATGCTATAGAACAATACGTTGCAGAAGCAAGAAACATCTTCAATGACATACTTGAAGCCCTTGCTGAAGCCTTGTCACTATAAAGACATGTATTCCTCCAAAACTTTGACCTCCATGAGACTGAGATCAAGGTGAGAGTGAACTACTACCCACCATGCCCAAGGCCAGATCAAGCCCTTGGTCTAACTCCACACACTGATGCCAGTGCCCTCACTCTCCTTCTTCAATTCGAAGCTAGCGGAGGGTTCCAAGTGTTGAAGGCCACGGAATGGGTCACGTACTGTGCCTTGGCCAAAAGACGCAATGCTAGTGAATGTGGGAGACCTACTAGAGATTATGAGCAATGGGATGTTTAGAAGTTCATGGCATAGAGTTGTTACGCAAATGGATGTAGAGAGGTATTCAATGGCTTTATTCTATAATGCAAGTCCCCCCAACTCAGATTGAGCCGATTGGGAATTGTTCATTGGCAAATGTTGATGATGTTGAGGGGTATAAGAAGGTGGTTGTGGGTGGCTATTTGCAACTGAAAAATGCAAACATACATATAGCACATATATGCAATCACTCACAAATATGTACATAAACACTAATTATAACATAGCTTGATACATGAACTGGTGTTTCGAGTTTAATATAATAATGACCTGAAGCCATTTGATTTCTTGAAGCAACAATCTTCTGCACTACTCTCAGGAACTTGCTTGTCTCTATGGGGCAAAACTCTTGTAACTCGGTGTAGAGAGAGTGCAGGGACTATGCCTTTATATAGGAGTAGAAAACACAGTCCTCTTCCCATAAGAGTGTTTGTGTTTCACTAGGTTGCTCCTCTTTTGCATATATATCTATACTTATCTAATATATCAGATAAGCAAATGGTTTTCCATCGAATATCTTATACCAATATACTTCTTAGAACACTAAACTAAGGTATATCTTTTCAAGAATTAGAGTTCTATGCAGCACCAATTGCTTCTCTTAATCCTCTAGTTGTTGTCTTAAGTAAATATGCTTTCAGCAACATTTTTATATGATTAGTCCTACTGTGAGGAAACAAGCTAACAACTTTGCCAAGAGTACCCAGATCATAATGTGGGTGTTGGAATGGTGGAAGCTAGAGTCATTTCCTATAGCTCAGACATGCGGAGAAAGAACCCATCAATCTCACGAGTATATGCTTTATTTATTTGTCATGAGATCGAGTAAATCATTTCTTGTGAACGTTATGGAAACTGAAGACAGCTTGATAAGAGAAACAAAACTTCTCAGCTCTAATCTACTTGTCACCTTAGTAAACATACATAACTAGAAGCTGGCACAGGTAGCGAACCTGGGAGATATCCCAAAGATTATGCCTTTTTAAAATCAATATCATACAGGGAAAATGGCCCAAACAGTGTCCCATCTTTTTTCTATTTTAAACTTTCGTACCTCACTTTCAAAAAATATCAGATTGGTATCTGAGGTTCTCACCCCGATCCAATTTTGGTATCTGGAGCCGTTATCCCCGTTACGGTGCGTGCCATGTGGCATATAATGAGGAGTATTTTTGTCCCTCCTGGTATTCCCGCCATTTCAATGACATAAACATTCACTCATTTTTTTCTTTGACCAATTTGCCGCCAATTTTGAAGTCAATGGTTTCCTTTGACCTATTTTGCCCCCAATTTGGAAGAGAATGGTTATTCCCTCCATCAGAGGACTAAAGTATATATCACTTTGGTACCTCATGTTTTGACCCCGACCCAAAAGAAGTGCCTTTCAGTTTTGAAGGTCTGCTAATCATACTATGGCACTATGGCACAAACTATGCAACCAAACTGATAAAAACAACATGACCTGAAATAAAGCTTGCATTGCCACAAAGTTTCAAAGACAATTGTTCTCTCAAAAAGCACAAATTACATCAAATTTGGAACAGCAACATACAAAAACAAATGTGCACTCTGTGAACAAGGCAAGAAACTGAAATAAAGCAAAAGAAATCCATTCTAATCCCACAATTATTCTCTACTCATCTGAAGTAGCTGGTGATGGAGGGGCATTCTTTGGCTTGAGCTTTCTCTGTGCAAGTGATTTGAACCTTCTATGCTTAAATTGGGGCATGGATGAGCCTTCTTGAGCACTATTGGTCTAGGACTGCTGAGTGGGCAAAAATGCAGGTTGGGACTCTTGCTGTTGTGCAATGTGAGCTTCATGTTGTGTCTTCATTGTACCCTCTTCTTCCACATGCACAACTTCCTCATGCTACACATTCTCTGCCCCATGTTGTTGCATATTCACATGTTCCTCCTGCTGGACATTATTTCCTTCCTGAGATCCCAAAATACAAATCAATTTAACTTTACTATCAAGCCAAATGAACATCAATTCAATTTAACAGTACACATAACAATCCAAATCCAAATCAATTCATTTCAACAGTGACCATATTCTCAAACCATACCTGATTCCTTGCTTGGTAGGTCCTCCTATTGTGGCCTTTTTTCTTGCAGATTGTGCAAGTTACCTGGGAGTAATACACCCTAGGTAACTTGGTTGTACCAGGAGGTAGTGCTACCTCACCTACAATTATTTAAAGGCAATATGCCTAACAGTTAGTTACAAATGCAAAGAATCACAAAAAATGAGCTAGAAATGAAACTGGACATTTTATATGCTAACCTGGTTATTTGTTCCTAGCCATTTTTGGCCTCCCAAGCTGCCTCCTATATAGAGGAGGGACAATTGGCCTATGTATCTTCTCCCACTCAATGACTCCAGCAATTGGAAAAAGGACTGGCTCATATGCTTTTATATAAACATCCTTGGTAAAATAGTCATGAACAAAATCATCAAGGGACTTTCCTAGTGAGAATATGGCAGCTACTGCATGGCTACATGGTATCCCAGACACATCCCACCTCATGCAAGTGCAGGTCTTCAAATCCAAAGCTACTGACTGAGCTGCAACTACACCAGTTTGGCATGCTACACCCTTCCCTTGGATCTCAAACCTCCAAGGACTTGATTGTATAGCTTTGTATTCAGTGCTCCACTATGTTGCCTTCTTGAGTGTCTTTTCCACTCTTGGCCCAACTTTACACCTCCAGTTACCCCCAGATTGCCTCATATTTACCATCCTTACCATGGTCTATGTTAGAACTTCCTCCAAACAGTTCAGGATTGACTTCTTCCTTGCCTGGAGAATGCTCTTGTTGAAGCTCTCACTATAGTTAATGAGCAGCAAGTCACATTTGAATTTGTGATCAAAGTGTGACTTTGACCAGTGGATTGCAGGTCTATCCATGCACCATTACCATTGTGTGACTGAACACTTCTTCATGTCCTCCATTGTTGCAGTGAATGTGTTTAGGGTACAGCTCCTAGCAACTGCCCACATCTTTTGCTTCAACTCCAAACCTACAAGCAAGTTATGAAACCAGTTAAAAATTCCCATCATTTTTAAAGTTAAGCAAGTTATGTAGGGTTAAATGAAAAAAGACATACCTCTGTGTCCATCATTTTTAAAGTTGTTATGCAGGTGTTTCACACAATGCTTGTGTGTTGCATCTGGAAACAGCTTTTTGATTGCTTGCTCAAGTCCTTATGGTTTGTCACTTATGAAACTGTAATGGCTTGAGTGGTGGATGTCCAAGTCTTCCTTCAGAAACTCTAAAAACCATGTCCAACTTTCCCTGCATTTTGCCTCCACTATTGCCCATGCAATGGGGTAAATTTCATTATTCCCATCTACCCCAATTGCAGATATACCTTTGTACACCCCCTTTGGGTGACAGCCGTCCAAACCTACAATTGGCCTACAACCTTCCCTCCACCCCTTTTTCAAAGCAGCCAAGTCGATGTAAATCCTCTTAAACCTTGTGACCTCCCCATCTAATTCTGTTTGAATCCACACTGATGTCCCAGGATTCCTTTTCTTTAGTTCATGAGCATAGCTCTCCAGCATGTTGTATTGGTCCTCATGGGTCCCTTGTGCCATCTTCATTGCCTTGACCTTTGCTCTATAGAATATTTGGTAGTCCACCTCCATACCAAAGTCCTTGTTGATTGCATTCTATATGCCTTCTCTGGTCCAATTTGGATCAGTCATGAAAAAATCAGAATACTTCTTTGCTATGAAGGGTGCATTCATCTAATACACCTTCTTCCCAATACTGGTACCCTTGTGCTCAGTTTGAATGCTTCTAATCCAGATTGTTGGATTATTTGACCTGTTTGTTGTAGAAGCATATATCCTCCAAGGACACTTTGGAGATGTTATACACTTGGCACAGACCTTGAAATTGACACAAATGCAATCAAATTAATCACACCAAGTACATAATATAAGAAACCAGTCACAAATTCAGTAAAAGTAAAAAACAAACCAAGTAAAGAATGACACACCTTGCGTCTTGAATTGGTGGGGAACCTAATCTCCTTTTTTGTCAACACTAAATGCTTCCTAATGGCTGCCTTGAAAACCTTTGAGCTTGGAAATTCCATACCCATTCAAAAGTTGGTTCTTCATATCTTCCTTCTGTTTGAACTCTCTCTAGGCAGAATATCTTCTCCTACACTTGACAGGAAAGCTCCCTCTGTCCTCCCCATTGTCATATGAAGAATCGTTAAGGCTTCTCAAACCATCTGATTCACTTCCACCGTTCTCTGATATATGCCCATCAAATCCCATGTCATCCCACTTATGCACCCTGCTGGTATCTCCATCCACATTGTGATTAAAGTCAATGTCATCATCCTCTAAATTCAGATCATAGTCTGAATCCACAATACCCTCAAAGTTAGGGTTATCTGAATCTGTGCTACTACTGTTAGAAGACACTTCCAAGTCTTCTTGTTGTCTTGAGGTCTCTCCTCTAGATCTTGTTGAGTACCTTCTTTCCACAGGTTTCTTTGGTCTGTCCTTCTTCTTCTGAGGTGCTGGATCATCATGGTCTTCAATTGGCCTCTTACCTTTGTCAACTTGCCTTTTTTTTTTTTTTTTTTTTTTTTTTTTTTTACTGATACACCTTCAACCCTGTCACTTTGTGGCCCAATATCTTCACTGGCTAGCTCTTCAGGTCCTTGTCCCATAGGTCTCTCCTCTGACCTATGTCCCATTTCAACATTCTCAGGCCCATCCACATTAACAGCCTCATCAAGCACATACTCATTAACAGCCTCAGCAGGCCCATCCTCCAAAATCACAACCTCAGGCACAAATTGTGGATCCCAATCTTCCTTACTTGCCTCATCATCCTCATCAGAAAAGACAACCCTATCTTCAATATCATCAATCCACTAGCCTAAAAAGCGAGTGTAATCCAGATTTTCTGCAAAGACATCCAGCTCATCAACCATAAACACCCTTCTTTCTGCAGTACACACTATGTACATCTCCAGCATCTTTGTACTTTGAGGAACAAATCTACACATATCCAATGCTTCCTTATCATTGGTTATAGGAAGAAAGCCACACCTAGGTTCATTACCTGGAATCCTAAACCATTGGGGGGGGGGGGGGGGGGGGGCTTCATATCCAATGTCATAAGCCCAGTATATCAAACCAGTCATGGACACCTTGTCTGGGTCTACATCATCAACAAACAAGAACTCCCCCCTCTATACTGCCTATTACACCCATGCTCACTGTGAAACCTACCTCCATGGTAGATTTTCATATTGAACATATTAGTCAACAAAATCAGCAACCAATTTATTAAACATTGTCCACATTAATAAGCATATGTTTTGCATAGAAATTCATCCACATTATAAACCCTAAACTTGCAGACTCATTATACCCCATTTTGAAGCCCTAAAATATTGTACCCTAGTTATGACTGTCACCAACCCTAAAGCAATAAAAACCCTAAACCAGAACACCCACAAATCTGGTGGGATTTTTAATTCCCCACCAACCTAGTCTCAGTCCTTAAATCCATTTCATTTATTCATCCCACCCACACAATCCCGAAAGCAAAAACACACACAAATAGAAAATTGCAGATGATGACAAAGAAAAAAGGCATAAAACTAAAACCCCAGACAAAACCCTTGAAAGCCAACAAATTTCACTCTATTCTATTCCCCCCGAGTAAAGGAATAGGGATAATGTATCAAAACAAAAAGGGATAGGGGAACAATTTACCTGAATAAGCTGGTGCATCTCCTGCCACCCGAAAGTACCTCCACTTTTGGGCCATTGCTTGGAATCTTATGGAATCATACTCAGAGAATCTAAGAAAAAGGGAAGTAAATCTCTGGGTCAAGATATACTCTACTTCCGACAGAGAGAAAGATTTGTTTAGAGAGAGAGAGAGAGACTCCATTTCTGATTTTGATTTCAATTTCAATTTGGGAATAGGGAATAACGAGATAGGGTTAGATAGTTACAAACATAAGGCTGAATAGATGAGATTGCCCTTGCACATTTGAATTTTGGATGGCACAGTAACGGAGCTAACGGCTCCACATACCAAAATTGGGTCTGGGTGAGAACCTCAGATACCAATATGATAGTTTTTGAAAGCGAGGTACGAAAGTTTAGAATGGGAAAAAGGTGGGACATTGTTTGAGCCATTTTCCCTATCACATATTTCACATTTATATTCCCAGAGAAATCTAGATAGATTGATGAATACAAAGAGTGATGAATATTGATTTCATTTGCTACAGCTGTTCAAGTGCTCATGTCTGGAAAAATCAGTCATCCTTAGAAGTAATAGGAAAATTGTGAACGGTTAAAGTTTTGGTTATACTGCTATCTTCCATGTGAAGAGAGAATTTATCAATGAGAATCATCTAATTCGCTATCCATAATTTTCTCATCGAAGGATTCTTCGGCCTTTTTCAGATCATTTCTTGTTGCCACAAGCTTAGCCTCTAGCCTCTTTGATTTAATCTCCAAAGCCTTCACATACTTGCTCCTACCTGGAGCTATTTTAACACGAGGCTCCAACCAACCAAGCCAAATTTGAAGGCCTTCAGCTCCTTGTATAAAAGGTTGAGATCTTCACATACCGATGTCGTCATATCCTTCACCTTTTTAGTCTTCAAAAAGTGCAGAACTTTTCCCCAAGGCAGTGAATGCCCATTCAGTAAACTAGGGACTACTCTCCTTCTGGCATTCAATGAAAGAAGGATGCTTGGAACACGCTTCCTCCAGCATGGGAACAAAATCTTTCTTTATATTCGCCAACCCCTGAAGTTCATGAGTTCAATATTTGATTATTATCATCTGAGCACACACCGGTCCTGTTGGAATTTAGCTCTTTGCTTGATCGATCACCTGCACTCACACAATTTCACAACAACAAAATATGATCACTGCGATGATAGTTGATGAAGAGAGGTAGAGAGAATGAAGGAGTTGTGCTCACACTGTAGCTACGACCTATTTCCTTGATCACTTAGCAACTAATTTTGTGAGGCTTAGAACATCTCTCTAAGTCAACATTGAGAATGATCAGAGCCATACATGTTGCATATAATCTGACCATACAAAATTCGCTGCAGTAAAACATTATTACTACTATAAATAGTTAAGAGTGTAGTTTTAACACTCCCCTTACATGATTGACTGTTTAACAATAAGTAAACCTCTGAGATACACAAATCTATCATTAGGCAATGCCTTTGTGAAAAATGTCAACAACTTGTTATTCAGTCCTGCAGTAAAGCACATCTACTTCTTTTGCTTGAACTGCATCTCTGATGAAGTGGTATCTCCTTGCAATGTGCTTTGTTATGTTATGAAACACTGGATTCTTTGTCATTGCTATTGTTGACATACAATAAAGGAATAGCTTCTAGCTGTAGTTGACCAAAATCTTCAAGAACAAATCTCAGCCAAATTACCTAAGAAGTTGCTTCTGCTGCACTAACATACTCAACCTCTGCGGAGGATTGAAGCCTATGAAAACACTCCTAAGCCAAATGTAAAGGTAATATCCAGATGTGCTCTTCATATCATCTAGACGTCCTCCCGAATCACTATCACAGAAACCAATCAACTTCGGCTCTTGCTCTTTCTCATATTTGATGCCAAAATCAACAGTTCCTTGCATATATCTGAGAACTCTCTTTGCTGTTCCATAGTGAATTTGAGTTGGGTTCTGCATGGACATTGACAACAAACTAGTAGCATACATGATGTCTGGTCTTGTTGTGGTTAGGTATAGCAGACTTCTCAATAAGCTTCTGTATGTGCTTACATTTACAGCTTCACTTCCATCTTCTTTGGAAAGTTTTTCATTCACAATCAAAGGTGTCACATATGATCTACACCCTTTCATGCCAAATTTTCCAATAAGAGTCTAAGCATACTTCTTTTGAGAAATACAGATGCTGCCATCTTTTTGACAAACACCAATACCCAGAAAATGATGTAACAGACCTAAATCTGTCATCTCATACTTTCTCATCATATCTTTCTTGAAATTTGAGATCATTGTCTCACAACTTCCAACAAACACCAGATCATCCACATAAATTGAAACAATAAGGATGTCAGATTTACCTTCAGTCTTTGTGTACTTAGTAGCTTCACTTAGGCTTATTTCAAAACCATTGCTGATGAAGTAAGAGTCAGTCTCTCCATACCAAGCTCTAGGTGCTTCCTTCAACCCATAGGGAGCCTTCCTCTGTACACTTTCATTTCATTCTTTTTCTCAACAAAGCCTTATGGCTGATCAACATAGACATCTTCATCTAAAACTCCATTTAAGAAAGGCGACTTGATCGACATCTAGTTGGTGTAACAACCAACCTTTTTGAGCTGCCAATGCCATTAAGATCCGAATTGTGTCTAGTCTTGCCACTGGTGCAAAAGTTTAATGGACATCTTCTCCAGGTTGCTACGAGTAGCCTTTTGCAACTAGCTTCACTTTATTCTTTAGAACTAAGCCATCTAGATTTAGCTTTGCCTTGTAAATTCACTTCACACCTATGACATCTTTGTCACTAGGTCTGTCAACTAATTCCCACGTAGAATTCTTTTAAATCACTGTTATTTCACCTTTCATATATAGCTAACTGCCAAGGCTTATCCTTCCCTGCTTCTTCAAAGTTTTCAGGTTCCACCGCACAAAAGTTGCATGATGCATACACATCACTAAGTCTAAAAGTTGCATGATGCATACACATCACTAAGTCTTCTCACTAATAGGAGTTGAATTTGGAGTAGAAGCTTGTGATTGTACTGAAAGAGGACTTGCAGCTTGTTGAGAATGAGCTACTGGGGATTGTTGAGCTGCGAGGATTTCTTCTTCTTCATCTTCATCTACTGCATCATTAATGTCAGCTGATGGAATTGTGGAGTACTGCACTGAATTGGTTTTCCAATCCCAATATGCCTTTTCATTGAAAACAACATCTCTTGAAATGACAATCTTTTATGTCTTCAACTTGTACAGTCTGTAGCATTTAGTATGGCTACTGTATCCCACAAAGATACATCTTTCACTTGCTTCCTCAAGCTTGTGTCTGAGTTGATTAGGCACATGAAAATAACATATTGAACCAAATACCTTAAAGTGGTTAACTGATGGTTTCCTTCCACTATAAGCTTCAAAGGGAGTCAATTTCTCCACTGCTTTTGTAGAGCACCTGTTCATCAGGAATACTGCACTGTGGTGTTCACAACTTCTCCCCAGAAAGTATATGCCATTTTTTCTCATGCAACATTGACTTTACCATTTCGACAATAGTCCTGTTCTTTCTCTCAGTTACACCATTTTGTTGTGGTGTATAAGTAGCTGGGAGTTGTCTTTCAAGTCCCATATCTTCACAGAACTTGTCAAACTCATGTGAGTTATACTCACCATCGCGGTCGCTTCTTATTTTCTTGATCTGTAGGCCACTTTGCTTTTCTACCATCAATGTGAATTTCTTGAACACATTGAATACCTCTGATTTGTGCCTCAGGAAATATAACCAGATCGTTCTTGAATAGTCATCCACAAAGATCAGAAAGTACTTGTTGCCGACATGTGTTGTTGTCTGCATAGGACCACAAACGTACATCAGAGTGGATGAGTTCCAAAGGTTTGGAAGCTCTCCATGCCTTTTCCTTTGGAAATGATTCTCTGTGTTGTTTTTCAATTGCACAACCATCACATATTTCTCCAACTTCTTGAATTGATGGTAGACCAAAGACCATATCTTGCTGCTGTAACTTCTTCAAGCTTTGAAAATTCAAATGACCAAGCCTTCTGTGCCATAGCCATGATGATTCCATCACATCTATTTTCATTGCAATGGAAGTTGAATATTTCATAATGAGGGGAAAACTTCTGTTTCCTTGCATTCTCTGTAATACCCCGGAAATTCATTATTAATTTCTGATGATTTTCTGGAATTTATTAAGTTGATTGTTGGGACGATTTCGTGGTTCGAGGGTGGAGTGAAAGTGTTTCGGACAATTATTCGCTCGGAATGCTCCGATTCAAGGGTTGACTTTTTATACGTTAAGATTCTGAGGAAACTTGCTTCACGAAAGTTGTAGAGCACATTGATACGAGTTCGTGGACATGCGGAACGCGAGAATCGGAGTTCGTATGAAGAAGTTATGGCATTCGGAAAAAGTTTCCATTTTGGGATATATAGGAAAAATCCGAAAAGAAATCAGAAAAATCAAAGTTTCCAAAATGGGAAACTTTTTCTCTCTCTTCGGTCCTGACCCCAGATCACCAGCCATTTTAGCCGGCCAATTTCTTCCTCCTCTGGCCACCAAGCAACGAGCCGCTTGTCCCTATCTCTTCGCCTCAGTCCCATCTCCAAGTCTGGGAAGTTTCACGGCGTGGGTCGGCCCGTGCACGACGCAGTAAATCGCCTTAATCGGAGTAGACGATTCCGGCCACCATAGTCGGTGTTTCTTGAGGGCTTTTGGAGCCCAGAGGATGTAGATGCTTTCTCCCAAGGTGGCTTGCAAAGATTCAAAGTGTAGAGGTCGAATTTTGAAGATTGGGATTCTAGGGTTCATCGAGTTTCATAGCTTTCGATGTAATTTTCGGCTATATGGCTTCCATTCAGACTTTGTGTTAGTTGTGAAAGTTGTAATAGGAGTTGAGATGAAGATCTTTTGTTTAGGAAGTTTGGCCAAATTCTGACTTTTGACCGGCGGCGCCTCCGCCGCTGTGGTGGTGTTTTCCAGCGGCTTCCGGCCACCTCAGGGAAAATTTTTGTTCGCCAATGTGATCTACTCGTCGATACGAACATTTCGATATATAGTTTGTAATTTTTGGAGATCGTATGAGCATGTTATGATTTTTAGGGTTTTAAGGTGTTATATACGTTTCGGTTTTGGATCCGTGAGGATTCAGCCGTCCGATTGACTTGTAGTTTTGATATTTTGATCATAGGAATGTTTTGGAGACTGGGTGGTCTTCGATGGGGTTTAGTCTCAATTGACGTATCTTTCGGTTTATAGTTCACGTGTTTTGAACTTTAAAATGATTGTGTACTTTGTGTTGTATTGAATGTGACCTTGATGTGATTAGGTGATTGACGGAATTGTGTGAGCGGAGTATGGATGATTTTGTTCTTGTCTTGGTTTGTGTGAAGACGCAGCAGGATTTGGAGGTGAGTAAATCTCACATTGTTTTGGGTGATAATTAGTTGAGTGATAGTTAGTAGAATAAATTGTTAGCTGTAAAATCATATCTGTCGCAAAATAAATATTTATTTTGAAATATATGAACTTGATCGTTAATGGTTCATGGGTAAGTAAAAACAAGGATTTGTTACAAATGATTTTCGGTTTGAGTAGATTGTGAAATATATTTGAAATTGTTTGGTGAAGTGAAAAGCTTATGTTTTACGTGACTTGATCACTACTGGTTGCGGGGTGATTTTAAAGAAAATAAATGATTTTGAGAAAAGAAGTGACGGTGTTGTTTGATTTCTGTTTTGAAAGGAATATGTACGATTAGTGATAATTTATACAGTAATACCAAAGTGGTGACCAAAGTGGCGATAATTTATATTGTAGTACCAAAGTAGCGATAACCAAAGTGGTGACCAAAGTGGCGATAATTATGTGTTGATTGTTATGAAAAGGTTGTGGATTATTGTTGAGTGATTGATGTTTGAAATTGTTGATGTGGTGTTTGGTGTTATCAGTAGATGAATGTGTATTGACTTTCTTATTTATTCTTGTTAACAAATTGCTTATTTTTCTTTCGTAATCTCCTGAACTACACTATATGCAGGGATTACGGTTTTCTGAATTGATTGGTTTTAATGTAATCTCCTGAACTAAACGATATGCAGGGATTACTATGATTTTTATTGATTGTTTTAACGTAATCTCCTGAACTAAACTATTTGCATCTCCTGAACTAAACGATATGCAGGGATTACTATGATTTTTATTGATTGTTTTAACGTAATCTCCTGAACTAAACTATTTGCAGGGATTACTATGATTGCTTGATGTGCTTTTGATGTGATCTCCTGAACTAATTCACATGCAGGGATTACTTTTTACTTGATTTTGATTTATAAGTGCTTTACATTCTCGAGAAGTGGTTGTTGAGATTTCAATGATTTTGGAAGGTCACTGAGGTGATATTGATTCGGTTGAGATAAAAGTTGTATGATTTTGGATTATTAGAGTTTTAATGTTTTAAAATGTTACTTGAGTTTGATTGTTTAGTTGAGCCTTTGTTAAATGAAATGCATCAGTTGAGAGTCAGAGCATGGGTGTTTTAGATTTGAGTTAACGTACGTGAGCATGATTTGATGTGATATGAACTTGGTGTTATGTTGTGATAATTGTATAACGATTTGGTTAGTTTGAGATGGTTTATGTGCATGTGTTTCTTCTTTGTTGTTTTGAGTTTACTCACACGAGCTTTCATAAGCTTACCGGGTTTGTTATTTTCAACCCGATGCACTATTCAATGGTGTAGGGGTCTATCCTGCAGGTTAGGGTGAACGTGGTGATGCTGTGGTCCTTTGCCGTTGCTGTTGTGAGTTTAGGAGTTTATTTGTTGTGTGCACTTGTTTAGTCTTCCCCTGTGTAATGAGTCTGGTAGTGTTATTTACATATTGAATTGTTATTTCAGTTTAATTTGTAAATTTAGTATAATGTAATATATGACTTTTAAGAACTGGTCTGTATTGACATTGTGGGTTCAGGACATCTTTACTTGTTGTTCTTTAAAGAAAAATTTTCCTAGTGTTTTTGTATTGATGTCTGAACCATCACGCCTGGAGTATTTGTGATTGTTATTTGTTTATAATTGTGCTTGAAAATCCGGGCGTGACATTCTCACTCTTGCAACAAGATTCTTGAAGTTCCTATCTTTATATATACAGACTATATCATCTCCAAAATTGACATATGAGCCATTCTCCATCATCTGACCTACACTCAATAAATTTTGATCTAATCTTGGAACTAGCATCACTTCTTTGATAAGTCTTCCCCCTTTCCTAGTTTCAACCACAAGAGAACCTTTCCCACTTGATTGAACCAATTCTCCATTCCTCATCTTGACTCTTGAAGTCACGGAAAGATCAAAGTCAATTAGGATAGACTTGTTTACTGTCATGTGGTTACTGCAGCCGCTATCAATGTGCCACACATTGTCATTCTGTTCAACAGTTGATGCATGACAAGCATAAAGAGTGTGCCATCACCATACACTTGTTTTGAATAATTGGCTTATTGATTGTTGTTGAAGTTGCAGTCTTTTTGTACATGCCCAAACTTTTCACACTTTGAGCATTTAGGCTTGCCTTTGAACCAACAGACACCACTGTGGTATTTTCTACAAACCTTGCACTATGGCAGAGAAGAACTACTACTGCAGTCATTCTTCTTTACTGCGGTGTTAGTCTTTCCTTCCCTTTTTTGCCTTTTTCTTTCCAGTTCTTTTTTAACTTGGAATTGCTATTTTTGTCTTGATTAGAACCACTCTGATTCTCTCTTGAACCAATGCTAAGAGATTGAAAAGCATTCTCTGTTTCTCATCATGTCACTCTAATCTCTGATCAAAAGCTTTCGGAGATCCTTTAATAGCTTCTTCACTTAAGGTCTCCATATCTTTTGTTTCTTCAATGACTAAAACTATCGATTCATACTTTTTAGTTAAACCGAGAAGAATCTTTTGAACTATCTTTTTCTCTGGGATTACTTCACCATAGGATTTCATTTGATTCACAACAAAACTGAGCCAAGACAAATAATCTTTAAGCAATTCAACCTTTTTCATTCGGGTATATTCAAAATCCCTTCTTAAAGATTGAAGCTTAATTTGTCTAACCTTTGTTGTACCTCTGTATTCTTCTTGCAGTATTTCCCAAGCCACGTTTGCTGTCTTTTCATTTGAGATGCGGAAAACATCTCATTGATCACTACACCTTGAATTACAGCAAGGGCTTTAGCATCCCTTTTGATGTTCCTCTTCAGAACCAATTTCTCTGTTGCGGGGAGATTTACTCCGTCTTTAGGCACAACATACCTTTTTTCAACAAAACTCCAAAGATCATATGAGATAAAAATTGTTCTCATCTTTATCCTTTAGAAGTCGTAGTTCTCACCTTTGAAGATCGGAGTACGTATATTACCACTGCTACTTGTGTCAGCCATGATTTTGATGAAATTGATTCTAGGGTTTCACGTACTATTTGAAATCTCCCTAATTGAATCACAATGCTCTCCAAACTCTGGGATCAGATTAGAGCTCTGATACCATGTTGGAATTTAGCTCTTTGCTTGATCGATCACTCGCAGTCACACAATTTCACAACAACAAAATATGATCACTGCGGTGATAGCAGATGAAGAGAAGCAGAGAGATTGAAAGAGTCGTGCTCACACTGTAACTACGAATTGAGGAGTCGTGCTCACACTGTATCTACGACCTAATTCCTTAATCACTTAGCAAATAATTTTGTGAGGCTTAGAATATCTCTCTAAGTCAACACTGAGAATGATCAGAGCCATACATGTGGCATATAATCTGACCATACAAATTTCACTGCAGTAAAACATTGTTTGACAGGACTTGCCTCGAATTCCACCCTGAAATCCGAGATGGCCCTATAGGGCCCACCTTAGGAATAACTCTACTGAAAATTCAACAGAGTCACCCCTAAAAATGGACTACCCAAAACCTTTAAAAACACATTCACACTTTTAATAAACCATCCTTATTCTTCTGGAGCGACCCTGCTCCCCAAATCACAACAACTCCACAATAAGCAACTGAAATCCGAAATACAACATGTTCCAAAAACACAAATGTAATTCCCAAACTTTACAACAACTGTCCCACAGGTTATCAGAGCAATCTAAAAGAGGAAAAAAAATTCAAGATACAAGTAGTGTTAATGTTTGAGATTTAGCGGTGGCTAAACCTCGGTTAACACTGGTCCGCGAGGCAGACCGCTACTTGTAAAGATCTTGATGTTGCCGCTAGATGTCAAATAAAATACACAGGGTGTCAGAGGGAGACCGCGGTTGGCGGTCTTCTCTACTCCAATGCCTAAGTTAGTCAATGTATTTATGTTGACAGAATAATGCTAGGTAAGTAGCTAGTAAATGCGTATTTAATGAAGATAGAGGAGTGGACCTTTTATAGGTGAGGAAGAGACTGATCTCTTCCTTGTTTTTCGATGTGGGATTGATATGCTTCTACTCCCAGCTTCTGATGCTTCAGCGAGGTGATATTGGTACGGCGTGTGGAGGCGCGTCAGTGGCGATCTTAGGCTAAGCTAGAGCTTAGGCAATAGCCTGTCTGGTGGTGTTTCCGTAAGTCACACCCTTGATAGTTGTTGATACTGCTGGCGGTAGCATGAGCGTGGCTCATTGTAGCTAATTATGGTTTAGGAAAATGGTCATGTAAGTACAAGTAGGTTAAATAAGTAACCTACAATATGAAATACAACAGCGGCATATGCTATGCCCCAAATTCTACTATGTCGAACCAGCTACTCTGCAAACTGGGCATTTGAAACCGAAGGGTCCAAGGGGAAAGCACATAAAAATGTTAGCGTGAGTGGACAAAAATAAGTAATTAAAAAGAAAAGGGATTTTATACTTTCCCACGTTTATTTCTTTAAAAACCCGATGCATGCAACAATTAAGGAAAATAATCCTAATGATGTTCAGCTCAAGAAAACCGACTAGCCCCGCTAGTCACAACAACCAAGTATAAAGACTGAAACTTCGATACTCAAGAAAAAAAGACCAGCTCCACTGGTTAAACAAAATTGGACTAACCCCGCTAGTCAAGTAATAGTAGAGTATGGGGAAGAATGTATCACCATACGAGTAAGAGCTAGAGCCTCCCAAGTTCAAGTCGGAGCCTCCCAGGCTCTTGAGCATCCCATGTTCTTTGCTTAACTCACCCACAAACACATAGTAAGCGGGGAGGAGTACTAATAGGCTAGTTAGCAATAAAAAAAAAGACCTAGGTATGGTGGAGTAAAATCATACGAAAACCGAAAACCAATAAGGCTTCCCCAAGATCTGACAAAATAAGAGCACGAGTACAGTTCCCAACCGTACTCAGTAAATCTCATGATAATCAAATAAATCAACGAGGTGTCCCACAAGCCAAAAGGATATTCTCAAATCCATCAACAAATGAATATAATTTTCTCGAAAATACCATTTTCGAAAGCCTTTCAAAAATCTCAAAATCGACGAATGAAATATAATGTTTAATTTCGGAAATCACCTCAAAAAATAATTCATCAAAAATCAACATAAATCATAAATCAAAATCTGAGCATAACAAACTCATATCTGAGGAAAAACAAATCAATAAACCAAATTATAATCCGAAACCAATATTGTGTTCGATAAATCAAATAAATCGATAATTCAAAAAATATTCGCATGAATCATTTCAAATCAAAGGTCCACTCACAGTACACGGCTAACGTGGCACCTAAGCGTAAGGATCCTCATCGAGCGATGGGTCGGTACCTCGTCTTGTACAAAATTATATTCCGTAAACAACAATTCGACACTTAAATACGATTCTAAAACGAAACCCGAAAACCCCTCGTAAACCAACATCTCTATTTCTTCTCGGATTCAACCCAAACTTCACCACTAATATCAATCTATTGATTAATGTATTGCATAGTGGAAACAAGGGAAATCCGAAGGTCGGATTCCCATAAATTGACATCCGAAACTTCAAACTTCGGAAATTCACAATCAATATCAAACTTCTCCAATTTCCACCAAAATCACATTTACAAGTTCTACAATATATATCTGATTTAACTAGCTAAAAATAGGACGCTAAAACCGGCCCTACGCGCCTCCACACGCCAGCCACAGTGGCAGCGAGTGAGCCCCTCGCGTCGTCGACAACTCCGATCCGTCATCAACATCATCATTTCAACATTCCTAACATTTTTCTCAACTATGACAATGCTAGAAAATACCTTGGTTGGCCGGAATTGATGCAAAACCGCCTGAACACCAATATGAACAGTTAAATCTTCAAATCGTCGATTCTCCTTCCACACCTCAAATTGGGTTATGAGACTTGGAGGGATTCATCAGTGGAGGATGGGCTTTCTAGAATGACTGTAATCGTTGAAGATGGTGGTCGAAATCGGAAGAAATCGCCGGAAATGCCAAATTGCTACAGTGGAGGTTTTTGGCTTTGATCTCTCTTCTCTGGCCAAATCGCCGTGAACCACCCCTATAAGCTTGAGCGGGAGGAGGAGGCGGTCCTATCAACACCAGTGGTACGCAATCAGGTGGTCGGACAGCGAAGAAATGCCGGAAAACAGTGAACTGTTGGAGAGAGAGAGAGAGAGAGAACGTGCAGGGGAGGGGAGAGAGAGTGAAATTTACTGGGGTGGGTTTCCGGAAATGGAAACCTACCACAATAACTTTCCCTATTTATACAAAATTACCATGAACATTAACTTTAGTTTTTCGGTCATAACTTTCATATACGAACTCCGATTTAAGCGTGCCAGGTATGCATGGACTTAGTTTAAAGTCCTTTATAACTTTCGTGAAGAAAATTTTCTTAAAAACTGACCCAAACAAAAAGTCAACTTTTTGGGTCCACTAAAAGTACTGAAACGAAAGTACAAGTGAAAGAAATTGTCGTTTACCGTGCAAATGACTAGTAAACCGCTAAATTGAGATACGGGATGTGACATTGTCACTACTATAAACAGTTAAGAGTGTAATTTTAAAAGGTTCTCCATCAGCTGCATGAGATCGAATAGTAGTTACAGGAGTTGATAGTTTCTTCTGTGAAACTTAAATGTGGTGCCCAGCAGCTTTTAATGTTTCATTTTGTGTATTCGGAATGGTATGCAGCAAAGAGCTTTATCTCTGTACAGTAAGAACAAGTTCACCGATGCTCTCTTGACTGGCCTCTACTTAGGCAAGGTAAGGTGGTGACTGAAATGGAAGAAAATCTTGCTTCCACAGGTGGTCTCTTAACCGGCTTCAATCTGAACTTTGGTGACCCAGGCAAAGAAAATGGAGAAGATCCTGACCAATTTCTTGACCCAAGCAGGCCGGTTGCCAGCTCGGCCTAGCTCCATATCATGGTTGGCCTCAGCAAGTCTGCCGAGTGATCTATGCCATGGATGCCATTCTTTTGTCGCGTAGTGGAGAAGACGCCGAAAACAGGAAACCTCCGACAAGCCGCAACCACCCAAAACATCAATTCAATCAAAACTCGACTATAATCGAAACCAAGTATATAAATGTGTAGAACATGAAGAGGAGATCAATGTCTATACCTCATGCATCAACAATGGTGACCGGAGTCGCCGGAAAAGCATAAACATCGCGGAAGTGTTGCTGACTTTCGGCGCTTGATTCTCCCCCTTTGCTCTACTTATGGCTAAGCTATGACCTGGAAGAAGTCGAGGATGATGAGCTGAACCCAACTGCTGTGGGCCGCCGTCTTTTCGTCGTCGGAAAAGAAATTTCCGATCGGGTCTTCTTTTGGGTAGCCAGGTCATCGCTTGGGTCGATGGTCTAGAGAGTTCTAGCAAGTTTGACCTGATCTGACCCCTATTTATAGACTTTCCTCAATTAATTTTGGGCAGCTTAGATGAATCAGTGGAAAATCTGACGGTCCTGATCACACCACACCTATTTTCTTTTTCGTTTACATGTTTTCCAAAATTTCAAAACTTTCGAAATGCATAGAAATTAGTTTGAGTATCCGAAATATTCCACGAAAATTCTCACGGACTCGTCACATCACATACTTTATTATCGAGTCTAAAAATTATAGATTTCACCATGTGAAAAATTCAGATAAATATTCCCGAGTATTGAATTAATATTTATGTGTATATATAACGGTAATAAACGGTAACCAAAAAATTGTAAAAAATTCTAAAAATTTTCTTATAAATAAAATAAATTCGATGTCTTTTTTTATTCTCCTAAAATAATTAATAATTTTGTTGGTAGGTTGTCCATAATGTATCACTACTATATATCTATTTTGGGAAATTTTTAGAAACGGTACATGACCTATACCGAGTTTATTGGTACACAAAATGAGCTACCATTACCGGCCACAAAAGTCGGTATACCAACTTCTCAGTATACCGAGAGTATTGGTTGGTTGGGCCTCCAACTGAGTTTAAGATTGGGTCAGCTTTCAGCTACGGCCCAAATGAAAATTTTAAAGCCCAAACCTGTCAACAACTGAAAAACTCATATAATCATATGAATTTAAAGGCCCAAACCATAAGCAAATGAAAAAAAAGCAAATAACTCTCAGTCTCTCACATCAACGTCAGTTCATCATGTACAGTTCATCTCATCATCAGTTCATCACTTCATATCATCACTTACAGTTCATCTCATCATCACTTCATATCATCACTTACAGTTCATCTCATCATCACTTACAGTTTACACAAATGATACAATAACTAAGTGGACAATAGTTGAAAACTTAACAAAGTATTCAAGACTCAAATTTCATCTCATCATCACTTCATATTTGCTTGTTGTGCTCCCTGCCTCACTCAAAGACTCGAAGTTTCTGCAAATCCATTTTAGTTGAAAAGAATAAGAATGCTGGCAGTGCTCCTACGTTGCTCCAGTTCTAAGTCGGCCTTGATTGTAAGATTTCTTGAATTGTTGAGAATGGAACACCTGAAAATTATAATGAGCTGACTTAAAATGATAACAAATTGGAACAAAAATTGGGTCACCATAAAAAGCTTTATTGTAAACTGCTGCTTCCGAAAGAAAGCTTTTGATAATGGAATAGAATAATGCAACAGTACAAGCAATAATAGAACCAAGATTCTGGATTAGAAACTCCAAATAGAGCATGTTAGACCAAACAAGAAAAGCAACATATAAAGTAGGGAAACTCGGACCAGAATGAAATTGTCCCAAAAGTGGAGAATTTTTTTAAAATGCTGTGGTGCATGTAAAATTGTAAATGAGTCTTGTGTACGTTGTCATTTTCTAATTCATCTGTATTCCATTTAAAATGCTCTGCAACTCTTACTTAGATAAAAGCTCTTACAAAGAGAACAACAGATAGTCATGAAAATTCAAACAGAGAATTATGCATATATCGAATCATACCTTCAATTGAATAGAGTCTTGCTTACAATTTAGAGTTCCACCATTGAGAGCCACAAACTTAGTCCTTCAATTGATTTGACTTTGCCTTCTTCTCCCTCAAACATCAAACTTAGTCCTCGGTGCTCCTGCTCCTCCAAGTACAAAAGAAAAACCATGAAAACCCATAACAAATTGGTAAATCTCAAGATAATATATAACATATCCAAGATCGAATTACTAAAATTGGGTATATCGAACCTCAACTCAACAATCCAAAGCTTCTAATCCAAAACAATTGAAGGTCGTACTCACCAGCAGTACTGCAGCAATTGTTCGACTGATGTGAATCGAATCGATTTGACGTGAGATGAAATTGAATGGGTCGAAAGATTTGATTCTTCGAAGAGTTTGAGAGGCTCAGAACCTCGCACGGGTTCGAGAGAGAGAGAGATTGAGGGAGTGGTCGAGAGAGGGGCTGAGGGATTAGGGATTAGGGTTTGGAAAGTGAGTTTGAGAGGCTCAGACGTCAGAACCTCGCTCGGGTTCGAGAGAGAGAGACTGAGAGAGTGGTCGAGAGACTGAGAGAGGGACTGAGGGATTAGGGATTACGGTTTGGAAGGTTTTAATCTAACGGTTGTTAGTTAATATGGAATAAAACTGAAGAAAATCAACGACTATGATTGATTATATAACAAATATTTAAAATAATTAAATATTATATTAAATATGTGGTACGGTACGGTATACCGTATTTCTGGTGTATTCAATACCGCTACCGTACCAACTACACCCTCTCGGTTCGGTTATACTGTACCACAAGTTCGGTAACCGACAACCTTGGTTCGGGACGGACTCGGTTGGTTGGTTTGGATCGGTTGAATTTGCCAGCCCTAATGACCTATGCTCCACTGTTAATTAAGGTTTTTATATTTCCAGAATTGCTACATAAATAAATAGACTATTGATCCCGACCCATTTTCGATACAGGCCGTTAATTATTCCATTAGTTTTTATGTTTTCCGTCATATTTTTAAGGGCAATTTCGTCTTTTTAGTGATGAAAAAAAAACTACTCTCTCTCTCTTCTCCAGCACCGGCCGCCTCATTACTGTCCTTCAAACTCTTCGGGGACATCTCTGCATTCAAATACTCCACCTTATCTTTCAACTTCTGATCAGCAACTTCCGGAAACAACCCAGTAAACTCATCCTGCAAATCCATCAACTGCTTCCCCAAATCAATCCCAGTACTAGCCAAACTCCATTCCAAATCCTTATTCTCCAGAAGCCTCTCAAGTAGATACAGAAACTTTGTGTAAACCAACTTCACATCCCTACCTAAGCTCGAACCCAACCCACACTCCCTAGCAACCAAATCCCATACCCCGGAATTTGAAACACAATCAAACCCGCCCTTCTTTCTCATAGCCCAAAATAGATTAAACAAATCTACCCTGTGCCCATTTTTAAGCATCAGAGGCAGAGGCCAAAGAGAGTCTCAAGTACATATTTCCTTCAGAAAAACCCTAAGAAACTAATCTAACCAGCACGGGAGCTTATCCGGTGACCCCGAAACTCTGCGTTTTGAAGCTTCCGAGAAGTAGTCCGGCTATTCCTTCTTCTTCTCGCAATCTACAATAGACCCATCAGCTATCACCGACCACCCTGCCATGGATTTCGAATTACAAGCCCTAAAAAAAGCAAATCCCTTTACTTCATAATCTGGGTTTTTCTCTGGGTAGATTGATTTGCAGATTCCGGCTTTCGAAGCATTCGAAGCTCGACATCAACAGTTCCGCATCAGCAGCATGCTGACGGCATCAGTAGACTTGGTTTTGGAAACCAGTGTTGACGATCTCTGAAGTGACGCAGAGGTCGGCCGGCGAGCTCTCTGTAGGTAAAGGCTACTTGAGCCATGTCGGGAGGTCGACATTGAGGGTCTTGACGGTGGGGTGGTAGAACTGGTTGGAGTTATGAGAGTCGTTGGGAAAAGGGGCAGAGGAGACTTCTAGGATGAAGATGGTGAAGGACTTTAAGGGAGGGGAGGTGAAGAGAGTGGAGGCGAGGGAGACGAAACCAACAAATTAAGTTGTGAGGGAGATGAAGAGTCACTGACGAAACTGCAAAAATACAATTATACCCTTCATTTATTTGATAATGGCATGGGCCGTAACGGGGGAGTTAACAGAATGTATCAAAAATAGATCGGATTAAATAGTCCATGCATGTATTTATGTTGCAGTTCTAGAAATATAAAAACCTTATTTAACAATGGTGTATAGTTCATGTACTGTCTAAAAAATATCCCTAGCTTACATCAAATATATTTCAATTTTACAATAAACAAATTATTAAAAAATTCAATGAACAGTAACTGACCGGTCAAGAAACAGAACGGGTGAAAACACATGTCCAGTGGCAGTGAACAATGTCTTGACCCAGTAATCCAGTGACCCTGACCTGTACGTTGACCCAACAGGTGAACTTGCTCTAAGTAGCTAGGCATTTTACCTAGTAATCAGGGGCGGAATTACATAAAGGCCCGGGAGGGTCCGGACCCCCCCCCCAGTTTCCTAACAAATTTAATTAACTTTAATAATTTTCCTTAATCACACTGTATTTGCTAGGGCTGTCAATTCCGACACGACACGATAACACGACTCGAAACCCGCACGAAATTAAGCGGGTTGAACCCGCACGAAATTAAGCGGGTTGAACCCGCACGATTAAAAAGCGGGTCGGCGGTGGGTCAACCCGCCATGACCCATTTAATAAATGGGTCGGCCACAGCTAGGTCAACCTGCCAACACGAAGTGAACCCGTCTAACCCGATTGTGCTATGTTTCTTCTTGAAATTTTGGACGTTCGGAGTATTTGATCATAATATTAGACAATTTGAAATATTTTTCTTTTTAATTATTGGATTTAATTATTTATGAATTATATATAATTATTTATATTCTTCGTTTTGTGGAGTTTTTAGTGAATTTAATTAATTTATGCATTTTTTTAGTTAAATGGGTCTCATTGTTAAAGCTTAAATGGGTCATTTTGTCTAATAAGACACGACTTATTTATTAAATGAGTTAAGTGGGTTGAAAACGGGTAACCCGTTTTATTACTTGGCTTCTCTGCTAGAATATGACTTGCTATAATGTGCTTGGATTTTACTCACAGCCGTCAAATATAGATTTAAGGGCAAGATGATGCCACATCAAGAAGCATCAAGAAGTCACTTCAAGTTCATCCCTTGCAGTTTTTTTTCTAGCAAATTATAGTTCTAGCAGAGAAGCCAAAATCGTTTAATAAACAGATTGGGTTTGGGTTTAAATTTTTGACACGATTATTAAATGGGTTGGGTTTGGGTTTATATCTTGCGACACGACAAATACCTTGACCCGACACAAACCCAACCCAACACGACCCATTGACAGCCCTAGTATTTGCCTTCAAATGTATTTATGGACCCCCCCCCCCCCCCTATTTGTAGAAACGATTTCATGCATAATTAATACATTTTGATCTTTAATTCTCTCCTTTTGTGTAATCTGATCATAATATCAAAATTGTTTCCTTTTTTTTCCGTTAGTATTCTCTAATAAGGTTCATAGCATTTATCTTCTCTTTTATGGTGGTCAATTTCATATGCAATAATTTTTTTTTTAATCAAATAAACTAATTGCATTAGACAAATATCAATAGCATAAATGGTACAATTATTAGTTTATTTCTTTTAAGGAAAAAAAATTATTTGTTGTTGAACAAAATCTTTTAATTTGGACCCCCCCAACCTTAAAATCCTGGTTCCGCCCCTGCTAGTAATGTCATTAATGCATATCTATTATTGCTCTTTAGCTATTCATGATATTTTCAGGAGTAGCTAAGTTAGCTAAGTCGGTTAGATAAGGCAGCAGAGAGCTTTATCTCCATACTGTGTAGCAGCAGGGCATTCTAGCTAAGTCATTAATTTCTATTATTGCTCTCTCGATCAGCTATGAAATGAAAACGATATTTTCAGAAGTAGGTAAGTTAGCTACGAACTAAACACACCACACCAATCACCAGATAATGAGGTGAGAAATGATAAAACCCGTTTAAGCTCTATTTTAAGCCGCCCTTCAGATATCAATTCACGTTACTTGACTATTTATCGATCCACGTTTTCAAAGACAAAAAAACGTTTTGATCATACCTGGTGAGGCGTTGGGGGTGTGCTTTCCTGCTACAATTCTGGTTTTGCTTTTTCTCAAAGTTCATGTAATTGGTCTACGGACGTTTCTGCTTAAAAAATAAATAAAAAGTTTATGCGTGCATGGCCAAAAGTTATTTATCTATATCGACGCTGCCATGGTAAGAAGTTATTTATCTATTAAACATAGACAGTTGATTTGTTGTTTTGTTTAGTAATATTAATTCACAGATCGAACGGTGGTAGGTATTTTTCTCTAGCCCATCATTTTATTGCTTCGGTTTCACCAAATACATAATTGCTTCGGTTTAATATGGTTGACCTCTAGCCCATCATTTTATTGCAGTTATAATACCTACTTATCGATAATTAAACAACTCACGTACGGTAACTTTTAATAAATTAAGGATGGTGCTATTCGCACACCAATTTTCTCTATTCACACACCCCCTCTATTTTTTCATTACTTTAATACAATTTTTTTTTACAAATTACCCTAACTACATTTTCTTATAATTATGTTTTTTTTTTTTTCTATTTAGTAAGTCAATTATACAATAAACCAATTTTTCTTGTGAATGTCATTGCTCATTAGGAAAAAAAAATCCTGATGGGCAGGTTGAAGTGCAATCTGTCAAAAGTTCTACAATTAGTGTGGCAAAGTTTACGGCTCAGATGAAAAATCACGATGTAACTAAGTTTGGGGATTTAGGTATGTCATCATGACTGCTGTACAAAACTGAATAAAGATATAAGCATATCACCTAAACTAAAGGAGATCCAAAACCTCTCACATTTGATTAAGCAACGTTGGTTCAAGATACCATTTCCAGTGATATAAAGCATTTTGTAGAGTGATGATATGACTAAAGTCAAAATGAAATCAAAGCGTCAATAATTTCAAAATTATCAATCAACTCACGTCAAAACCATGATTAGCAAACAAACCATACCAAAATCAAACTAAGACGAATAGAACACACAAATTTAAAGCTCCTAGTCCACCAAATTGCTGAGAAATTGATTTTTTTAGTGGAGAGCGATGGATTGAAATACAACAAACAATTTCAGTTAGAATCTTACCAGGAATGATGGATTCAAAGTGACTCGAATGATCACTAAACTCATATTTTTCTTCCATGTCTCCATTCCAAATCAGATGTAAAACTTTTTCCAAAGATGGGTCTAAAGTTGCTTGTTTTGCCATAATTAAACTTCAAAGCATCACGTTAGAGAGATAGAAATGACAATGCTAGAGAAGTTTTTGATGGAAAAGAAAAGATAAAATCACAAAGAGTTTTGAAGTTCTCTGTGTCTGCAGGAAAATAAGAGTTTAGGATTTGGGGATGATTGACTTGCCAAATAGAAAAAAGAAAAGAAAAAAAAAAACAGAATTACAAGGGTGAGTAATTAGGATAATTTGTAAAAAAAAAAAAAATTAAAGTAATATATAAATAGAAGGGGTGTGTGAATAGAGAACATTCACACACCCTAAATTAAAAGAAAAGGTAAAAAAAAAAAAGAAAAAAAAAAACTTCCTATCATGACAGCATCGACATAAACAAACTTCAATAAAAACAACAAAAGCAACAAATTCAAAGAAAAGTTCTCAATGTCATATTTTATGAAATGTGTCCATTTAATCAACAGAGATCGACTTTTATTTTTCATAAGGTGTTTTATCGTTACACATTTAGAACTTCTTATTTTTATTGTTAGACAACAATTATTTTATATTTAGGTATTAAATTAATAGCTAACTACTCACGTACTGTAACTTGTGTTTGTTGAGAATGTGAAAAAATATACCCACATTGAAAAAGTATAACTTTGCTTATGAGCTTATAAGGGTTTGAGTCACTCAATCAATTGTCAATTGGTTATTTATTTATTTATTTTTTTCTCAGAAGGGATGATTCATTCATTATCAAGAAAATGTTACATCAAAGAGCATATAGTGACCTCATTAAATCCCGTACAAGTCGGATGGGAAGAGTACCACACTCCATTTACACACGCTCAAATACTTGACTATTGAACTAAAATTGAATTAAGCCACTCCGTCGCCTTCCTCCACAAATAAGTAGGGAAAGTAGAGAAAGCGCGGTTCTTGCTACACAATGGGCAGCCTTATTACACTATCTAGGGATATAACCCCAACTACAAGACTGAAACTGACTCAAAAGTACTTTTGCTTCATCAAGACATCAACGAGAACTCCATCTGAGCTAAGGTCATCTTAGTTAGAGTTTAACACCGTGAAGACATTTTAGGCATTACCTTCAATTTCCAGACACGTAAAGCCTGCTTGAATACAAAAAGGCAACCCATTGACAAGAGCTAGAAACTCAAAGGTTAATGGACTTACAAAACCAACACCCGAAATAGCAAGCACTCCGGTACAGTCACCATTCTCATCTCAACGCACAGCACCCGTACCATAAATTCCTTGATCAAGCAAGCTTAAGCGCGCCATCAAAATTCAACTTTATTACACCTCTCATAGGCTTGGCCCAATGTTGCCTCCTTTCATTAGCCCCACCCATCACTCCATGCACGTCAACACTCCTCCCATGCATGGCCTCACGCATTAATTCATCTTTGGCACCTATATCCAAGAACCCCTCCCACCAACAACTTGCTTTCTCAATTAAGTTCTCTGCTCCCAGCGCACACTTACCATGCACTCTACTATTTCTTTCATGCCAAAGCTGCCAAGCAATGATTCCAAACCACTCAAATTCATTTTCTTTAACAACATCAGCCACATGCAAGAAGAGATCAAAGAAATCCCTCTCTTTCCAGTTTCCACACCTTACACACCTCTGCTAAGAAGGTGAGTTTCCACACTTTACGTGCCAATTGTGACACTCCCATAAAGCATGGATTACCGACTCCTCCGCACATCCACACCCCACACAACTATCATCAGCACACATTATTCTTCTTCTTAACACACTAATTAGTTTTAGATGTGAACCTCAGATTACTTTATCAATATTTACCATTATTATGGTCATACATATATGTGGGTAGGAGGATTATATACCTAAAAATCTCGAACAACAAATTTTTTTGTCAAATAGTAAATCACACTATAGTCAGACAATAAAACAATTAACTAAAGGAGATTTTTTTTTTCTCATGTTTGGATGGACAAAACATTCGTAGTTTTGACCTCATAGGTCAAGAACCTCAAATTCCTCATCAAACTGAAGTGAACATTGGCAAAAGAGCAAAAGAAAAAAAGAAACTAAAGTGAATAAGAACCATTTACAAAGTCGATCGGCAATATTTTTAGTAGGTACTTAAGAAAGAAACATAGCCCACCTGCAACAGTCCAACGAAAGTTGATCAATAATTAGGGTGCCTGCCAAAACAAAAAAAAAAGCAGATAATCATGTCTTTCATTTTACAAGGAACTTATTACAATATGTTTGGATGCTCCTTGCAAATTACAAGAAACAAGCCAGAAACTAAACCCTTAACCCGAAACCCTTAATTGAGTCCGGTAAAGTCATTGGCCGGTTAATTGATATCAGAACATCACCTGCAATAATCGATTTAGAATTTTAGAATTGGAAATGAGTTGAATACGTTTTTCTAAATTGATAAAAAGAAAATCAAGCACCTTGAAGGAGCATAACTGCATATAACCAACGCTACTACAGCTACCTTAATTCCCAGCGATGTTATTAAATTTGCATTAAGACTAGCTATCTTCTCTTCTTTTCTTTCTTTTTTTTTTCTTTATTTTTTTTTCCCTTGTTGTTCTATATATATGTAGTGGCCTGGCGCGCAACAAATTCATCATCAACTTATTTCTCATACAGATTAAGTTCATCGATTACAAATATATACCTGGCCTAGAGAGTAGTGCAGCAACTGATAGCCAGAAATGGTGGCCTTGTGGTGAGTATTGCGATGACTCCCTTTGTACAACTTTGGGGGAGACCATGGAATTTGGTAGACATATCCTCAGCGGCTACTTTACTGGCCCTCTACGGCCTCTGTTTGTTTGCTCCGTTTCATTTCACCTGGGCTGCCTTTTGGGTGGCTGCCGCACTCTACATTCTCACAGGTTTGGGAGTCACTCTGGGTTTCCATAGACACCTTGCGCACAAGAGTTTCCAGCTTCCCAAATGGCTCGAATACTTGTTTGTCTATTTTGGGGTTCTATCACTTCAGGTACGTATTTCTTTTTTTTTTTTTGAAAGGCTTCAGGTATGTATTTCTATGTGCTACTACTTTTTGTCTTTGTTCTCTTAGTACAGAACAAACGCTTGTGTTTAATTTTGATGGTTTATTTGCAGGGAAGTCCGATAGAATGGGTGAGCACACACCGGTACCATCACCAGTTTACTGACACAGAGAGAGACCCTCACAGCCCCTTGAAGGGTTTCTGGTTTAGTCATATGGGTTGGATCCTTGATAGCACTTCTCGGTATCGAAAAGTAAGAAGTAATTAATTAAGGTTATATAATTTAGTATGAAAACTAAGTTGAGATTAATGTTATATATGAATTTTGTCAGTATGGAGAACTGAAGAACGTTGAGGATATGAAAAGGCAGTGGTTCTATAGATTTCTTCATCGTACATACCCCGTACACGTATTTGTTTCTGGAGCATTGCTCTATGCCCTAGGTGGACTACCCTTCTTTATTTGGGGAACGGTATGTACTAAATTGCAATTACCTCACTTCATCATACACACGGCTCGAATCCGGAGTCCATTTTATTTCGGATAGAAACAGTTGAAAATCGAAAACAATTAATCCATTAGTTTAGTGAATGATTGTAGGGAGTGAGGATAGTATATGTTTTCCACTTCACTTTGCTAGTGAACTCGGCCGGTCACATATGGGGAAAACAAGTATGGAACACCGGCGACTTGTCAAAGAACAATTGGTATGGATTTATTCGATCTTGCTCCCCTACATTCAGATTAATGAATGAGAAAAATTGTATTTCCAGAAATCAATGAGTAATAATATGTATAATTTTTTGTGTGTGGTGCTATTCACACACCTATTTTCTCTATTCACACACCCTCTTTATTTTTCTGTTACTTTAATTCAATTTATTTTTACAAATTACGCTAACTACCCTCCCTCGCAATTCTGATTATTTTTCTTTTTTCCTTTCTTCTATTTTTGCAAGTCAATCATTGTCAAATTCTAAACCCTTATTTTTCCGCAGACGAGAACTTCAAAACTCTTTGTGATTCCTTCTTTTCTTTTCCATCAAAAACTTCTCTAGCATAGTCGTTCCATGTCTCTAATGTGATGTTGAAGTTCAATTATGGCAAAGCAAGCAATTTTAGACCCATCTTTAGAGAAAATGTTACAAATGATCTGCAATGGAAACATGGAAGAACAATATGAATTTAGTGATCATTCGAGCCCCTTTGAATCCATCATTCCTCATAAGATTCTAACTCAAGTTATTTGGTGTATTTTAATCTATTGCTCTCGATTAGTTTCTCAGCGATTTGGTGGATCTAGGAGCTTTAAATTTGTGCGTTCTATTCGTCTTAGTTTGATTTTGGTATGGGCAGCGTGTTAATCATGGTTTTAACTTGAGTTGATTGATAATTTTGAAGTCGTTGACGCTTTTATTTTATTTTTTATTTTTTTCTAGATACCTCATCGCATATATAAATTGGTATCAAATTTCCAAATTTTTTTTTCCTGTCAGTTTTAGCTTAATGTTGAACTTTTATTTATGGGTGAGTGTTCTTTCAATACAATTATCTAAAATACACTATATTAAGAGTTTCACGCCATTGATTATGCGTATTTCTGCATTTGTCTAGCCCCTCAGGTAAGTCTTGTTTAATTAATTTTGAACTATACTCCAATTTTTTTTTGTACCTAGAAAATTTTCAAATTTGTAGATTGTGTCTGGAAATGGCTTATTGCCAATCTATAAGAGACGAGAAACTTTAATAAGCTAGGTGCAATATTGGAACCCCAGACAACGAAGGAGTAAAACATGAATCTTACTCCCCCTACTCGTATGAGGACAAACTTTGCAATTTAGATGATAACTGATTCATGATTGACTTGCTAAATAGAAAAAAGAAAAAAGAAAAATCATCAGAATTGCAAGGGAGGGTAGTTAGGGTAATTTGTAAAAACAAATTGAATTAAAGTAATAGAAAAAAAGAGGGGGTGTGTGAATAGAGAAATAGGTGTGAATAGCACCACCTTTTTTTTTTTTGAAAAAATAATTTTATTTTTGTTGCTTAAATTAAAATTGAACAAAATAGGTGGTTGGGATGGATCGCACTTGGAGAAGGGTGGCACAACAACCATCATGCATTTGAATACTCAGATCGACAAGGCCTAGAATGGTGGCAAGTCGACTTCACTTGGTATGTAATCCGAGCTTTTCAAGCAATTGGGTTGGCAACTGACGTCAAAACTCCGACTGAATCTCAGATGCGTCGCAAAGCCCTTAAGAAGTACTGAATTGAACACCAATATATAATTATGTTAATTAGTTGCACGCAATAATTTTCATGCAATTAGTACGTACCTGCTAGATGTCTGTGTTAATTAGTAATGTATCGTCATGGACTATATATGAAACGAGTGTTCAAGCCCTTTCATTTTAAGAAATTTGTCTCCATCTATCTCTGCATGAACGGAGTTTTTAGTGACTTTAATGAAGGCTTTATTTTGAGCCCAATAAAGTGGCAAAACTCCGCACAATTGTCAGCTATTTTTTATTTTTTATCTTTTATCTTAAAGTATTGACAACGTTCACTCTAACGTTGTTGTTTTGAAAGTATTTGACAACGAGTGCGCTACACGTTGTTTTGAAAATATTTAACAACTTGCAAATGACAATGTGCAAAGTGAGTTGTTGATAACCAAATTAACAACTTGCAAATTACGCATGTGGTGGTAAACAGTTTTTTACCTTTTCCCGTTGTGGAAGACTGTAAGTAACAACGAGCATTTATAGCATGTTGCATGTAAATGTGAGGTTGTCGTAGACATACTACTTTTCTTGTAGTGTATATTGTCTATCAAATAAAACTCAAATGCTAAACTTGTTTGAACCCAAAATTAACATTTTTTTTTCTGACAAGGGCGTCTCGAGAGAATCCGGGCTAATATTCGTGGCCCAAGCCATATATTTTCCTTAAGTTCGAAATATATTATTTAGAGGCTAAATAAAGCCTACTTGAAGGCCAAGCAATCTTAAAGCAAATCTGAGTATTCCTTGATTTACTATTAATTATCAAATATTTGATAATTAAAGTGTTGGTTTGCTTACCAGGATTGTGCAGGAGGGAAGGATTTTGACGTGCAAGCGGCGGCTATTTGGAACTATGGCATGGGCTCATATTGATTAAGGAACAATAGATGTGAGCCTGAGCCATGCAAGGAATAGATGGTGTGGGCTTGCAGCCGCAGTCATATTGTAATCAAAGGTTACTCATATAATCTTGGGGAAATGATCATTTACCCAATTTCAGCTTAAAAATTGCCCACTTGCTCCACTAACAGTTTTTTAATCTCATTTACCCAAAACACTCTAAGGGATTATTTCCCTAATACCCAATTGATTCTTTTTTTATTTGTACATACATGTACATTTACAAGCATAATTAGCTGTAATGGGCTACGCTCATTGTACCGCCAGAGGTACTAATTCCCGCCAAAGGAATAACATGCAGATACACAGCCAGGCGGGCAACAGCCTGAGCTTCGGATCACCACCAGATCACCGCCGACGCGCCGCCACGCGCCGTGCCAAGATAGCATTAGTAGCTCCCAGAGCTGGGGACTGAAGTACATCAGTCCCACATCGAAAACAAAGAGATGATCAACCTCTTCCTCAATTATAAAAGGTTCTCTCCTCCCTCCTCATTAATTATGCATTTAATACTTACCTACTGTTACTTTGTCAACATAAATACATTGACTAACTTAGGCATCGGAGAGTCGAAGACCGCCCAACGCGGTCTCCCTCTGACGCCCTCTGTATTTTACTTGACAGGTAGCGGAAGCTTTGAGAACGTCACAAGTATTGATCCGCCCACCGGATCAGCGTTAACAAAGGTTTAGCTACGGCTGAACTTTTAGACATTAACATTGGCGCCGTCTGTGGGAATCCTTGAACGAAAGGTCATCCCACCACAATCACCATGACTAGCGGTAGCGGGGGAAACGCTGAAGAGCAGGCAGATCAGTCCGCCATTCCCCAACCCCCTGACCCAGCGGTAGGCGTTAACCGCGCACTATTCACAACCCCAGCCAACAACCCCGGCGGTGAGGCAAACCCAAGCAGCAGCCGCCCGCCGGGCCAAGATCTCACCACTATGTATGAGCTGGCGCTGGCGGACCTTCACAAGGCAAACAGAGAGCGAGAGGAGGAGCGCAGAGAAAAGGCTGAGGCCCAAAGACAGGTGGCTACGCTGATGTCACGTTTTGAGGAACTGAAGAGGACGTTGGAGGCCACCGCCAATCCAGCGCAGAGAGAGCAATCACGCAGCACCAGGCGTAGTCGGCCCAGCACCGGCACATTGGTACCAGGGCTAGTCATAGAGATGCAGGTACCGCTGAACCCACCTGAGCTATTGGGGATGGGACCACCGCTTATCCCCCAACTAATGTTGGAGCAGGAGGCGGAATCACTACTGCACACCAACCGCTCGGAAGCTAGGGCGAGGACTGAAGGCAATCCGCCTGCGCCAAGGCGCAGGCAGGTCCAGCGGAATATCCAGGCTGGTTCCGCCAGCGATGCAACCGCCCAGATATTGGAAAGGATGCAACAGCTGGAGCAGAGGGTTATCCGGGCGGAGTCGGGCGCCCCAGCGCCAACTCAGAATCCACTTTTCGCTTCCAGACCTGGACCCTTCACCGCTGCAATTCTGCAAGCTATCAGACCAGCGTATGCAAAAACCCCAAAGATGTCACATTACAGCGGCATGTCTGACCCCTTCGTCCATATGGACACCTTCAAGAAGGTCACCAACAACAAGGGATTTGACAACGCCACCCTGTGCCACTTATTCAGCGAAACGTTGGATGGTGAGGCAATGAACTGGTTCTTCGAATGTCCGCCGGGGTCCATCAGCTCATTCCATGCACTATCACACGCCTTCCTCTCTCGGTTCATCTTATTGTCCGCCGGACATCACAACACAAGTCAGCTGTTCAGCGTCAAGCAGGGGGAAGACGAATCACTGATGGCATTCGTCACAAGATGGCGAGCGGCAGCGTCTCAGTGCCGCGACCTAGACAAAACAATGGCATCGGCGGCCTTCAAGCAGGGACTTCTCAAGGGGCCATTTCTCTATCACCTCAACTACAATCACCCAAATGCAGCGTACGACCACGTCATGAGTGAGGCGGTCATTCACGCCCAGGCGGAATTCATCACATATGGAGAAACCCCACCGCCACCAGCAACACAGCCATCCTCCAGTCATCAGGAAACCGCCAACAAAACCCCTTCAGCGCCGCCAACTGTCAAGAAGAGGGAGTGGCAACAGGGCAACCACCAGAACAAGCGGCAGATGGACCAGCACTACAACAAGGGCAACCGCCCAACCCATGGAGATAACCGCAACAAACAGGCGGAGCCCTCTCAGCGGTATGCAGTATTTACTGTCCTTACGGCTTCATACGAGGAAATATACAATCAATGCAAAGATCAGATCCCACCGCCACCCCCACCAAGATACCCAAAAACGGGAAAACCAAGAAACACCGGCAAGTGGTGCAAATACCACGAGGACAGCGGCCACAATACCAACAGCTGCAATGCTCTCAAAACGGCCATTGAGACCTTGTACCGTGACGGCAAGATGGAGCAGTTCAAGGTGCGCCAACCGCCACCTGTGATCGCCAATGTCGAGACTTTGGGCCGTATCAACACCATCGACGGCGGTGCCCCAATCACTAGCATGTCCCACAGGGCAAGGAAGCGCTATGCACGCGCTAATCACCCAAAGGAAGTCTGCAACATCAGCTACGAAAGATCCGCCAAATTCCCAAGGTCAGGTTGGGAACCTATTACCTTCTCAGAGGAGGAGGAGCGCGGAGTGCATTTACCCCATGACGACCCATTCTTGGTCGACGCCATTCTTGGCAGATTTTCAGTGGGGAGAATCTTGGTGGATAGCGGGTCTGCTGTCAACGTCATCTTCAGCGGTTGCTACGACCATCTCAAGCGGAACAAGAAGCTACTTCAGGATCACGAGCCACTGCTCAGCTTCTCCGGGGACGTCACGCAACCGCTAGGGTCAGACTACATGCAGCTGGTTATTGGCACTAGTCCATGTATGGCGGAGGTACATACGGAATTCATAATTGTCGATTGCTTCAGTTCGTATAACGCCATCATTGGACGACGAACACTCAACAAGCTCAAGTGCATCATCGCCGGATACATGCTTCCCATGAAGTTCCCCACGCCCAACGGCACGGGCTGTGTGAGGGGAAGCCAACAGTTGGCACGAGAATGCTATTCAACGACTATAGCGCGGTCAACACACCGCCATGAAATTCTGACGGTGGGTAATCGGGCACCGCCACCAAACATCTTTGAGGATCCTAGAGATGAGGAGAAGAAGTATGTCAAGAAGGAGTCGGTCAACCCGGAGACGTCGTTGAAAGTTGTCTGCATCTCGGACGAGCACCCTGAGCGGACGGTCCGCATAGGCGCCCAGCTAGACCCAGAGGTAGCGGCAGAACTCACTCAATTTCTACGTGACAATGCTGCCGTCTTTGCATGGTCATACGCGGGCATGCCAGGTATCTCTCCTGATATCATCACACATAAGTTGACCATCAAACCATCCTTTTATCCCATCAAACAGAAGCGGAGGGCCTTTGATGAGGAAAAATACCGGGCAATTGGGGAAGAGGTTGCCAAGCTCCAGGGCATCAGATTCATCCGCCAGGTCATCTACCCCCAATGGATTTCTAACTTGGTCATGGTCAAGAAGCCCAGCGGAAAGTGGAGGATGTGTGTCGACTTCAAAAATCTCAACAAGGCATGCCCAAAGGATAGCTTCCCACTACCTCGCATTGATCAACTGGTTGACGCAACCGCCGGACACGAGCTCCTTAGCATGATGGACGCTTTCTCCGGCTATAATCAGATCAAGATGCATCCCGGCGACCAGGAGTGCACCACCTTCACCACCGACAAGGGCCTCTACTGCTACAATGTGATGCCTTTCGGTCTGAAGAACGCCGGTGCAACTTATCAACGACTGATGAACGCCATGTTCGCGGAACATCTCGGAAAAATAATCGAGGTCTACGTAGACAACATGTTGGTCAAGAGCTTAAAGGCCAGCTGACATGTGGCAAATCTCAGGATCATAGTAACCATTCTCCTGGCCTATGGTATGCGCCTCAACCCAGAAAAATGCTTCTTTGGTGTCACCGCCAGCAAGTTTCTGGGTTATATCGTCAGCGAGCGAGGCATCGAGGCTAACCCGCACAAGGTACAAGCCATCCTCGACCTGGCGGATCCTGAGTATAAGGTGCACGTCCAGTGCCTCCAGGGCAAGTTAACCACCCTTTCTCGATTCATCTCCAAACTCACTGATAAGTGTGCCCCATTTTTCAAGCTCCTCAAAATGACTCACAAGAAAGTCATCAACTGGAACCCAGAGTGTCAGGCGGCGTTCCAGGGCATGAAGGAATACTTAGCGGCGGTCCCACTCCTCTCTATCCCTGTGCAAGGAGAGACGCTGTTTATATACCTAGCGGTATTGGTGTCAGCGGTAAGCTGCGCCATTGTCCAGCGGGAAGGCCAGGATGAACTCCCAGTGTTCTACGTCGGCAGGGGCATGAACGGAGCAGAAACAAGGTATCCTCCCTTGGAGAAACTAGCTCTTGCACTCATCGTTGCTGCCAGGCGCCTCCGCCAGTACTTTCAGGCCCACACAATCCATGTGTTAACCAATCAACCGCTGAGGCAGGTAATGCAGAACCCTGAACATTCGGGACGCCTCAGCAAGTGGGCCATTGAGCTCAGCGAGTTCGACATAGATTATAAGCCAAGAACCACCATGAAAGGCCAGGCGGTGGCGGACTTCATCGCTGAACTCACCGAGAGTCAGCCAAAGCCCGGTACCGAGACAGAAATGGTAACCGCTGAGGAAGCAGCTCCCCCACACTCAGATTGGAAGCTGCATGTGGACGGCTCCGCTAGCGCCAAGGCCAGCGGCGCCGGAGTCATCTTAACAGGACCCAGGGGACTGAACGCGGAGTACGCGTTGAAATTCAACTTCAAAGCTTCAAACAATATGGCGGAGTACGAAGCACTCATCGCCGGCCTACTCCTTGCCATCGACTCAGGTGCTGACAACGTCAACATATTCAGCGACTCTCAATTAGTCGTTAACCAGGTCAACGACAGCTTCCAGGCCAAGGACCAGCAGTTGGCGGCATATTTGGGGTACGTCAAAACGCTGCTCAAAAAGTTCAAATTTCACACCATCACACAAATCCCCAGGGAAAAGAACGCCAAGGCTAATTCACTGGCGAGACTGACAACCGCCCAACCACATCAAAGTCCAGCGGACACAAGGGTGGAATCCCTTGACAGACCAAGTATCACAAAGACCCTGGCAGAGATCTTCAGCATCGAGGTCAATCCCAGCTGGATGGACGAGATTATCGAATACAAACGCAACGGGACATTGCCGGAGGACAAAGTCAAGGCGCGACAGCTCAAGCGAAGAGCAACCCACTACAACATCCAGAATGGCAAGCTTTACCGCCAGGGATTCACTCATCCCAACCTCCGCTGTCTGACCCCAGAGGAGGGGAAGGTCGTACTAGCGGAAATCCACGGCGGCGAATGTGGAAACCACTCAGGCGCTAGATCCTTGGCCAATCGTACAATGCGACAAGGCTACTTCTGGCTCACACTCGGTGATGACGCCCGGCGGATATCGAGATCTTGCCATAAATGCCAACAGTATGCTGATCTCCCACACGCACCGGCAGAGCCGCTGTCAGTCATCATCGGCCCATGGGTTCACTCTACGTGGGGCCTCGACTTAATGGAAAATTCCAAACCGCCAAAGGCCAGTTCAAATACATCATTGTCGCTGTCGACTACAACAACAAGTGGATAGAGGCAGAGCCACTGAAGGCAATAACCACCGCTAAGGTAATTCACTTCCTCTGGAAGAACATCTACTGTCGCTATGGTGTCCCACACACAATCATTACAGACAACGGCACGCAGTTCAACAACAAAGAACTCATCTCTTTTACCGCCAACCTTGGCACCAAATTGAGTTTTGCGTCTGTCGCCCATCCCCAAACCAACGGCCAAGTCGAAGCAGCAAACAAGATAATCAAAAAGCTGCTAAAAAAGAAACTAGACGACGCCAAGGGTTTGTGGGCGGAGAAGCTTCCAGAAGTTCTATGGGCCATCCGGACAACCCCAACTTCCGCCACCGGCGAAACCCCTTTTTGTATGATGTTCGGAACAGAGGCTGTCCTACCTGTTGAAGTAACTTAGCCTACCGCTAGGATCGAAGGCTACTGCCCAGAGACCAACGGCGACAGCGTCAGCCTAGACATGGACCTCTTGGAGGAAAAACGGCACAAGGCCCATTTGCACAACTTGCAAAACAAGCAGCGGGTATCTCATTTCTACAACGCCAGAGTCAAAGCCCGGAACCTCCAATTGGGGGACTGGGTAATGAAGGAAGTCATTCCACCGCCAACAAAACTCCGCCCAACTTGGGAAGGTCTATACAAAATTGTGGAAGTCGTTAGCCCAGGCACCTTCTACTTAATGGGCAAGGATGGTGTCACAACGACCCACCATTGGAATACCGAACACCTTCGGTATTACTACAAATAGTCATGCCGCTACCCAGGAGCATCTTGACTTAGCTAAATTTTTGGTTCAATATTTAGCTAAGGGAAGCTACCCAACGGGTACTACCCCACTTTTGTACATGCTGATCAATCAGCTATCAATGATACGAGGAATTATTCAAACCATTGTTCCCAAGTATAGCACCGAGGGCAACTGGCAACGCCAGCAATCGTCAGCGGACCACGTCCGCTACGCGGTGCACTTGGACCAATCTTAATCCCTTTAATGTTTCATTGATTGGCAAAAGAAAATCCTAAGTCAAAACCCTAGCGGTACAGGCATATCATGACAAACACCAAAATTCAAAATTTCATTCCATATCAAAATGTTCATTACAAAAAGTTGCTAAGCCTCAGCGGCTACACAAAAAAAAAAAAAACAACAGAAAAGGGAAGTTCCAGCATCTCAGGGGTTGGCCTCAGCTCCTTCGCCTTCAGCGTGCGGCGGCGGATGCGCGCGGCTTGTTTGGTCAGACCCTCGGGCGGTTGGACTAGGGGTCTCTATGGTACCATCTGCCCGATTATGAGCCGCCAAGAAACCAGCACGGGACACCTCCGACTGGGTAGGAGGAGGAGTCCGCGGGGAGCCATCCGCCGGGAGTGCGCCGCTCTCTCCACTTCCCGAGAGAGCAGCTTCCGGGACAGGGACCACATCCTTCGCCGGCGGGGCATTCTTGGCTACCGGCACAGCTGGCTGGGACGCCTTCACAAAGTCAATAGCGCCCTTCTGCTTCAACATCTGCACATTTGCTAGGGCCCCAGCCTTCACCGCCTCAGTCATGGCCTTTTTATACTCCGCCGACTGTTTGAACGCCTCAACAGCGGCGGCCGCAGCGTTGCCCCTTTCAGCTTTCAGGCGGGCGACCTCACCCTCCAGCCTCTTCACCTCGGCTAGTCTGGCGGCGGACTCCCGCTGCAGGATATCGATCTTCTTATCTTAGCGGCTACCCGCTCCTGCAGCAAAGCCACGTCCTGCTCCAACTTGGAGACGCGTTCATTCCTCTCCAGGTCCCGCTTGATTGCCACCGTCAGCTTGCCGCGGGCGTCCGCCGCGTCACAGTTCGCCTTTGCCAGGCGCCGCTCCACCTCCGCCAGCCTGTCCCTCGCCTCCGCCAACTCCCTCTGCAGACTTTGGACCTCCTCCCTGAGCTCCCGCTCAACCCGGGGCTGCTTCGACGCCGCCAGGAACATCTCATGCAGCCCAGCTGACAACTGACCAAAGGCCGAGCTGTTGGGTGACTGGTCAATAGCCGTTGGCCGCGAAATCCCCGCTAGGCCGCCAAATCTCAGCCGCTCGCAGAGATGGTAGAGAAACTCCCTTTCACCATCAGTCATGAATTCGGCATAGGCGGCAAACGAGTCCAAGTCACTCGCGGGCGTCACTTTCTCCACCAGGGGAGCCTTGGGCGGAGCTTGCCGAGCCTTCTTCTGCTGGCGGGCCCCGATGGTCTCCACATCCTCCTCCTCCTCGACGGGGGAGTCAACCTGCCGGCGCTTTCTCTGGAGCACCCCTGTGTTCCCGGCAGTGAACTTCGATCCCCTCGCCGGCTGATCCTCCCTGGCAGCGGCGACAGTCTCCGCTGGCTGCACCACTCTCTCCTTTTGAGGGCCGCGCCTGTTGGCAGGCACCCGCTCCTTCTGCGGCGCGGCGGTGGCGGATCCCTTCTTCCCGCCAGCCACTTGGGCCCCCGCCTGAACGACCGGCAGGCCGTCATCACCAAGATGGGAGTGGTGCGGCATGGGTAGCACCACCGGAACCTCGGACGGGCTCAGCGCCAGCGTCTCGGGGTTCACCACAGTCTGCTGGGCCACCAGCCCTTCGGTGTACATGGACTCCAGGAAGTTTTCGATCTCGGCGCGGTCCATGGCCTTGTCGAAAGCGTCGCGGCTCGCTTTGTTACCTGGCGGAGTTTCTAAAAAAAAAAAAAAAAAATTATTATATACAACCAGTTCGCCTGAGATACTCTGATCGAAGGAACACTGTGGCAAATATTTCTTACCAACGGCGCGAGTTAGTCGTTGATCGACCAGCAACTCCCAACCGGTAAGAAGACAGAAGTCCAGCAAATTACGATTCCGCCAGCAGCCTCTTATACGTGCTACGCGACACTCTTCTTCGCGCGTCAGGTTATACCGCAATCCTGCTGCACAAACACAATAATTGTTAGTAAAATTATAGTTCTACGCGTTGGAAATACCGCCAGCTATGTTCAGCGGAGTCCGGTAGACAACCTCGGATGTGTTGAAACTCCGACTTAATTCTAAACGTCGGCTCTCCCTCGTTGGACCCAGCTTGGTACTCC
This sequence comes from Rosa rugosa, assembly GCF_958449725.1. NCBI lineage: Eukaryota > Viridiplantae > Streptophyta > Magnoliopsida > Rosales > Rosaceae > Rosa > Rosa rugosa. The sequence goes on from NC_084822.1 coordinate 5,793,889, forward strand.
CACCCCTCTGTCGCAACGCAGAAGGTCCCCCGCCAATAGGACATGGAATCCCTTAGGTTCTCAATCAACTTGGGTGCTCCTTGGCGGGGGATCAAATTCACCTGCCCTCTGCAACCCTGGCGCTTCACATACACCAGCTCGTAGAAGTGAAGCACCTCTGCCACAGTAGGTCCCTCACAACCGGACAACCGCCATAGTGAGTTCAGCGCCAGCATTAACCGCCACATATTGGGGCAAATTTGCCCAAGGGCAAGGCCAAATTCGCACACCAAGATCTGAAGATTTGGCACCAGCGGGAGTGTCACTCCTTGGCGGAATATCGCCTCATGAACGGCGGCAAACCCCTCCGGGAGAATCGACGCCTTCTCATCCACCGTCGGCGGGCGCAGCTTCACCGAACCCGGCAGCCGGAACATCCGCTTCACCCGATTAACGGCGGCAACATTCATCCGCCCTCCTGCCTCGTCAACAGGGGTGCCATCTTGGAGGACCCACGCTGACTCGGCATCCTCCCCCACCAGCGGAGCCGCTGGCGGCACTGTTACTTGCCAACCGCTCATCATGCCTATTTTTGGCAACGGCGGCCTCTCCGGCCCTAGAACTCTCCGGACGTGCGGCAAGACCCATAACTACTTCCCAGGGTATAGTCTGTAGCGGCTCAACCTCTAGCGGTTCTGGCAGTGAGGTTCCTGCATGGGCAGACGGACGCAACGAGTCAATAAATATTCTATCTGCCACGCCGAACGACACGTCAGACCCGAAATCCTCACTGCTCGAAATCTCTACGACGCTAGCCATCCCAAACCCTAAAACCCAAATCAGTTAGCTCAAACAAAGATCTAGCCCAGGCCTATATCAGTTATAGCCAAGAACACCAACAACAGTTTACCCAGAAAAAAGCCAAAACAAGAACAAACACACGCAACCCAGATTCGACCATCTAGCAAAACCCTAAGCACCAACCCTCTGCCAAACACCATAACCCACCCCCCAATCGCACTTCACACCCTCAAAGCATACCAAAGAAGAGCATAAAGCATCCCAAAAAAAAAACCAGAAACAACAAAACCCAGAAAATAGCAGATCCAATGAAACAGGGAAAAGGGAATCTAAGTACCAACCTCAGTGGTGAAACCTACGGTATGGTGGCACGCAGTAGTCTTAGGTGGGTGAGATCGTCGTTTCTCCGGGAACGATATCTCCAAGCTCCGGCAGCCTCTTTCTTCAGTCTCGGACGAACAGAGCGTGAAGACGACGAGTGAGTTTGAAGCTTTTACCAAAGTGTCAAATCTCGCTAAGTTTCCCCCCCTTTTATGTCAACATCAGCGCATTCTAAGCCTTCCACTCAAAAACGACATCGCGCACCAGCCGTACACGTGTCCCACGTCTCCATTTACTCTCCGGATTAACCGAGGCGTCGCCTCGGTTACAAAATCCATAATTACTAGCATTTATGGCGAGAAGACGGCCAGGCTTAGGAGACAAGCCTACAGACGCTAACCCTCTAGGGGTTGGACACGTGTCGACCAACATCAGACGAAGCGTCTAATGGAAGTAACCACTTGGGAAGAATTCACCAAGCGGCGAAGTCTCCGCTGAGCAAAACCCCGCCAGCGGAACTTCTCCCTTGTCATCTTCCAAGCGGCGAAGTCTCCGCTGAGCGAAACCCCGCCAGCGGAACTTCTCCCTTGTCATCTTCCAAGCAGCGAAGTCTCCGCTGAGCGAAACCCCGCCAGCGGAACTTCTCCCTTGTCATCTTCCAAGCGGCGAAGTCTCCGCTGAGCGAAACCCCGCCAGCAGAACTTCTCCCTTGTCATCTTCCAAGCGGCGAAGCCTCCGCTGAGCGAAACCCCGCCAGCGGAACTTCTCCCTTGTCATCTTCCAAGCGGCAAAGCCTCCGCTGAGCGAAACCCAGCCAGCGGAACTTCTCCCTTCTCATCTTCTAAGAGTCGAAGTCTCCGCTGAGCGAAACTCCGCCAGCGAAACCTCTTCCTTGTCATCTTGCAAGCGGGGCGGCTTCCGCTACACACCTCTAGCGGAACCCCCTTTTCCAGCTTGCCAGCTGCGTACTTTGTTCAGCACAGTATCGCTCAACAAAATACCGCCAGGCACGTCTACTGGACGCTGTTTCCTGCTACAGTCAGCGGGGGGATATCCCGAGGCCACGCCTCACTCTGACAACGACCGCCACGCGGCGTTACCTTCAGACCGTCCCTACGGGACACGGGGACTTGTCAACAGTCTACGACGGCCCTGATCAGGGACGTTGACCCCCTCAACAAACAATTTATTGACCGTCCGGAGGTCTATCTTCGCCGGGGAGTGGGGGACTCCCTGGGGGTCTAGCAAGGGCCCACCCGAAAGGGTATAAAGCGTTTGCTCAATAAATCCATGGTTGACAACGCACTGACGCTAATTATGCTGTTGCAAGTCTAGCGGAAGATAACGCTTCAAACCGCTGAACAACTCCCCAACCAAGATTGCCCTCCTTGAGCTGGGGACTTGGGGGACTTGTACATACATGTACATTTACAAGCATAATTAGCTATAATGGGCTACGCTCATTGTACCGCCAGAGGTACTAATTCCCGCCAAAGGAATAACATGCAGATACACAGCCAGGCGGGCAACAGCCTGAGCTTCGGATCACCCCCAGATCACCGCCAACGCGCCGCCACGCGCCGTGCCAAGATAGCATCAGTAGCTCCCAGAGCTGGGGACTGAAGCACATCAGTCCCACATCGAAAACAAAGAGATGATCAACCTCTTCCTCAATTATAAAAGGTTCTCTCCTCCCTCCTCATTAATTACGCATTTAATACTTACCTACTGTTACTTTGTCAACATAAATACATTGACTAACTTAGGCATCGGAGAGTCGAAGACCGCCCAACGCGGTCTCCCTCTGACGCCCTCTGTATTTTACTTGACAGGTAGCGGAAGCTTTGAGAACGTCACAAGTATTGATCCGCCCACCGGATCAGCGTTAACAAAGGTTCAGCTACCGCTGAACTTTTAGACATTAACATTATTCTTTTTATTTATTTTTGGGACACTTTTGCCCTCTCCTTCTTTGTCACTTAGACAGAGAAGTGATAAGAGACCTTGCCGGACTCCTGTGACTAGTGGCCGGCAGCGGACTCCGGCGACCGGTGACCAGATTCCGGCGTCTGATTTTATTACCCCCCAATAATACCTAGTAATCATATTATTTCCCCCCAATAAACTTGTTATTAGGGATCAATAATTAGTGAAAAAATGAAGTTGTTTTGAATTTTGAAAGATTTCAGAAGTTTATCTAAATAAATAATTTTATTATTGCCTCCCAATAATCTTATTATTGCCCCAATAAACATTTTATTGCCCCTCAGTAATCTTATTATTGCCCTCCAATACTCATATTATTGCCCCAATAATCATATTATTACCCTCCAATAATCATATTATTGCCCTCCAATAATCATATTATTGCCCTCAAGTGAACCAAAATGAATACACTACAGACACAATTGATCAATTTATATGTTCAATTGTAAACGTTCACTTTTTTTCTTTCTTTTTTTTTTTCCTTCCCCATTCTCGGAGCTCTTCCCATCGAAATCAGAAAAAAAAAAAAAAAAAAAACCATCATAATTTTTCTCCGGCCACCCACGCTTCCCCTGTGGACACCCATGCTCCTCCAGCCCGATTCCGGCACGATTCCGGCCGGACCGCCTTCGTCTTCTCCAGTCGCTCACCTGCAGCCCATCTCCGACCGGTCCCATCTCCGCCTTCGTCTTCTCCAGGTCCTCTTCTCCAGTCACTCACCTGCAGCCTATCTCCGACCGGTCTCAGTTTGGTGAGGTTCATGCACCGCAGCTAGATGGGAGCTTCAGATTGGTGATTGAGGGTGGTCTTCACCAGATCAGTGATCGGCACCAGATCGGTGATTGGCACCAGAACGGTGTTCGGCGATTGACGGTGGGCTTGAGGTCGACGAAGATGGGGCTTAGGATGTCCTAGTCGGCGCCGGGCTCGAGGTCGACGAAGAAGGTGTTGAAGGCGTGGTCGCCACTGCCGGCTGGAGAGAGAGAGAGCGAGAGAGAGTCCGGGAGGAGAGAGAGTCTGAGAGGAGAGAGATCTGTGAGTTTCAATTTAATTAATAGGGGCAAAACTGTCAGTAGATGTTGAATTGAGTAAATGAGGTTAGAAAACTCTTAGTGGAGCAAGTGGGCAATTTTTAAGCTGAAATCGGGTAAGTGGTCACGGCCCCTATAATCTTATCATATATGCGAAGATATATATGAATATGCATATCTTATATCCAAGAGATTGCAATCAAGCCATAATGGACGTGGAGCAATTTGAGGAAGTTGCAATCACCTTTAATTGCATTTAACAAGGAATATATACATGCAATCCGTACATATCCAACAGTTTGCATCCAAGAGGCAATTAATGTTGCCAGAATCTAGCTACATCAAGAGGCAATCTCTTATTGCCTATGATATAATATCAAAACTATTAAGTGTTATTATTTAATTCAAGGCCAATAACTGTGGCCTAAAATATAACTTCATATATTTTACTCCTATTAGGAAGGAGAATCTGTAGTAAGTAGCCTATATATAGAGGCTAAGACGGAGCAACAAAAACAACAACTCTTCAATTAACTAATCGCACAGATTATCAAAGTCTCTCTGGCGCAAACCTACCTTCAAACCTAATTGAAACTAGGGAAGAAAGGGTAACGCCCTTGCAACCTAGCGAAGCTATAGTCATGCTTTAGTGAACCCGTGCTTTCTCCTACTTCCCGGTGATTGCTCTGCTTAACCTACAATGGTAAGTATCGACTCGGTAACGCAAGAGATCACACCACAAGTCCTTATCCGTAAGGCGAAAGTCCTTTTCCAAAAGGCAGAGAAAAGAGCCTTGTGACGAGGTTGGTTGTAATACCCCAAGCCGCAGTGCCGCGAGTCTCTAAAACATAAACCGAATGCTCAGTTTACATTCTAGAGGACCGCTAGGCATTTTGTTTGAAAAACTTTTCACAAAACATAGCGGAAGGTACCAATATTTTTTAGGTGAAAATCCTTCAATCGCTAAGTTCAATTTGTTCGTCTAGACTTGAAAAGAACGCTCGCTCACTCGGTACAAAGTTCAAGGAATAAGACATTAACTAAGTTCGACACAAGAATAGTTTCACCCCAGTTCCGAGATACAAATTTCAAGAAATAGATATTAGAATACTGTCCAGAAGACGGTTTACCAAACTTGTTCCGCACACCCAACTCCGTCCGCCATTATCCCTTCACCAGTGCACAGTACCTGCATCCACACTGTTGTAGGGGTGAGCTTTCGTCCTCGCTGCTCTACAGGAACTCTACCACAACTAGGTTTGTAACCAGTAAGTATATATTTGGGATCCTAGTATGAAAACATGCTTAAACCAAAGACTTCAAGGAACGACAAACTTTATAAAATTTTATAACTTAAAAACTGATGCATGATACTTTAATAAATACGGCGCCAAATCCAAGTATTACCTAATGGCCGGTCCCATAGACCCACTACACGACCTTACCTCAAATTATTTTATCACCAGGTAAGTGTAGCGAGAGCGTCCACTACCTAGCTACACACACGTACCGAGTCCGTGATTACGGATACTCGGACGACCGGCATAGCTAACCCTCCGGAGGTTAAGGGAATCGAACCCAAGGAAGTCAGTGCCCCTTTTTCGCCCTCAAGCCATCACATTTCTCACGATTTGGTTAGTATGCGTTGCATTTTAACTTAACCAAACCGTACCACTTAACATGCATCATTTTAATAACAATATATATATAAGAAAATCACTAACCGAGGAGAGTCCTGAATCCCTACCTGGATTCCGATGCTTTTCCTCATGTACTCCTAGAGTCGCGAACCTTCCGTTCCTCAGGTAACTGGAGTCCTAAATTCCGACATTTCGATAGTTAATATCTCATTGAACTAATAATTGAAATCTCAACGATTTGTAATCGTACAATCAAGTTTTCCTGGTTTGACCAGGAGTTGACCAAGGTTTGACTACCTTTTCCTGGTTTGACCAGGATTGGCCTCTTTGACCATCGTTTGACCGACATTTCTTAGTTTGACCAATTTGACCACGTTTGACCAATCACAACAAGTTCGATAATTAACCCAAATTACTGAACATTCACTTGAAGTTTACGATATCGACCCAATATATATTAAGTGCACCCGATTTACTAAGGCCACCCAACATATAATAATTTCTTTTCTCTACTTAATAATTTCGTCAAATAGTAATTCGACGAAATTTACTATGGACACCCAAAACATATTCCAACCGTTTCTACACATCCACAACTATTCTCTTCACAACCATAACCTAACAAAATGTCTTAGCAAATCTTAACCCAACATCAACTTGCAGGACCTGAAACAAACTCAAACTACGAATTTCTACTACACTTAACGATCAATAATACAACACAAACAACCAATTGTAGGGAATATCAATAACAAATTCATTATCAGACCCAGTTTCCTCGAGCATAACCTTAGACCACCGAGATCACAACATCTTGACAAAAATCGGGAACCAAAGAGATCCAATTACAGCCAACCAAACCAAACTCAGTAGCATAACTTTAGATTACCACCATAAGAATGATCTAAGGTACGAAATATACCTTCAAAATCCAACTGCAACCTTACCAAACTCCTTGCTGAAACTAGGTAGATGATGAACTGAGGATATCGATGTAATCTACCCAGCAAGCTGCCCAATATCTTGCCTACAGTTGCAGTCGAAACCGAGAACAAGCCAATGAGAGCTGGAAAGGTCGCCGACGGTAGCAACGACGTTGAACCCAAGCTAACCCAGAAACCAAACCGACAAAACTCCATCAATTTTGAAAACCAATTAGTCTAACATGTAGAGAAATGCGAGACGATGAATTTCCATACCAAATGCAACCCAGACAGTGGCCAGAACTCGCGGAAATCGCCGGAGAAAGTTCGAAGCTTTCCGTTGTCGGTTCTCCGTGCACGATTGTTGCATGGACGATCTGAGACCGCAGGGACGTAGGCGACGGCGAAATGAACCTATTTCCAGTGGTCCTCCGCGGAGAGGTGGCCGGACGGTGGAGCGCTGGCCGGGTCAGGTCGCGGGTGCGTCTCGGGTCAGAGAGATCTGGTGCTCTCTCGAATGTTCTGGAGCGATCTGGTCTTCCTCCTTTTAAAGCGAGATCAACGGCTTAGATCAATCGGTGGGAAAAATGGATGGCTAGGATCGCTCCACTTGTTTTCTATTTCTTGAATTAATTTCCAAAATATTTCCTTTAATCTAAAACTTCCAAAAATCACCGAAAGTAGCTCGGAAGTCTGAAAAATTCCCCGAAAATTCCCACGAACTTATGGTGTCGTGTACTTTATCACCCAACTCTAAAATTGAGGATTTCACTTCATGAAAATTTCCAAAAACTTTCTCGAGCGCTTGGATGATTATCGAGATCGTTAATTAATTTATCGTACGACCTCCACTAAGCTCGATACATTTTTCTAGGGTTCACATTGGTGCTCTCCTCGTCCACAGCGCTTGAGAAGAAGTCAGGTCAAGGGACACCCTGACGACTACTCCGTAAAGTGTTGGCATGCTCGTGCACTCGAAAGAGACAATTTGCTACCCAGACTGATTTTGGAGCCAAACAAAACTATATCTAATTTGAATAATTTTGTGTAGATTGATTTTCGAAGGACCTAAAACGTAAGTGCTTCTAATCATTAGCTAAGCCATAAGGGCATCCTTACTTTTCTTGGAAAAAGTATGCACTATTTCTCATACTGTCTCCGTGCTATATTATTTATGCTTAATTGCTTATAAACATGCATGCTTATGATATGATCACGTATATATTCATAAATATATATAGGGCCCTTTTAGTGAGAGATTCTTTTTTTTGGCCCATGGCTTATTAGATCCCCACTTTTCGATAATATATTGGGATCTCGATCGTTCAATTTTTAGGTCTATGTGAGTAGATCACTTATGCAGATTTTCAGCCAAATTGATGATTGTTAAGACATTCATAACTATGATTTACAATTATAATTAAGCATAAACAATTCAGGTTGGACAGATTCAGTTGGTCCATTAATTTAATCAAGTTCGATACCTTAACGATTACCAATTTAGATGAAAATTTACAGAAGTAATCTATATATTCTATATCTTCTATTCTGAACTTTATACTTTAATTTTGGCTGCCGAAATTGCATGCCTTTGCTAGAGGGTGGTTCTATTTATGGTTGGAAAGTGATTCTATTAGTGTGGTAGCTTGCTTCTCTTCTAGGTCATTTTCTCCTCCATGGAATTTAAGAGTTCGTTGGCGCAATTGTCTCTCTAAAGTACACCAATGAATTTTTTATGTAGTCATATTTTTAGAGAAGGTAATGTCGTAGCTGACAAGATGGAAAATCTGAGAATCTTAGATGCAACGTTTACTTAATGGTATGATAATCCTCCTAGTGAGCTCCACAGGTTTCTACAAGCTAATTATTTAGGTTTTTCAAATTATCGTTTTTCATAGTGGAAGGGTTGTCATATTTTTATGGGTGGAAAAGCATAAAACATAAGGAGTGCCTCTTTTTCTTGTCTTTTAGTATTATGTTTGTTTTTGAAGCGGTCTTGGCCTAGTCTCCCACTTCTCAATGATTTTATGTATCTTCTGTACTTTACAAGTTTGTATTTTCTCTCGACAAGGTTTGGTCTAGCCCCCCCCCCCCCCCCGGCTATGTATCTTTTTTTTCTTGATTATTAATAAATTCGGGTAAGAATGCTGAGTTAGCTCTTACACCACATCCTTAAAAAAAATTAATAATAATAAATAAATAAATAATGAAAAATAAACAATCGAAATGCCAAAATGCAATCAAAAAGTGGATTCCACAAGAAATCCCTTAAAATGACAAAAACAAAAAATTCCTTAGTAGAAGGGCCCCACACACACACACATATTGCAAGTTGGCCCTAAAAGCAGCCCATTACCCAACCTACTCATGCCTTTTATTTCTCCAAAAGTTATTCCTTTATGTCTTATGAAATGGTGGTTCTATTTAGATCTCCAAATTTGTTATTTGGACCACCTATACTTAGTACACCTCTAATTTACTTTTTAGAATATTTGAAACGCCCTCGAACATGAGATACAACAATCTGTTACTCTACTTTTTATCTCTATCTTCAACCACGAGAAGAAAAATGAATCAAAATCACATGATATTGCTCTCTTATGATAAGGTCTCTCTTGCACCAAAATTAATTAGAGGGTTGGTTCTTGATCTTGATATGATATGTTGTTGGAATCCCTTTGAATTTGCTAAAAGAAGGATTTCAAGGGTTTTGGGTTGGAAGATCGAGTAATAACTATATCATACTATTCAATTAATTTAGTTTAAGAAAATTCCAAATCAGATTGTTTTGAATTTACTTTTGTATTAAATGATGGGCCATGTATAGAAATTATTATTTTTACATAATTATTTTAGATAAATTATAAAACTATATAGACAATATAAGGAAATTTCAGAAGAAAAAAAAATTAATTGAATGTTATATTTGGTTGGAGGAGGTAAGAAGAATATTTTTTTTTTGCTCTCTTTGTCCTTATTTGGCTTTTGAGTTAAATATTATTTACTCCCTATACTTATAGGGTTTCATTGTTTCAGTCCCTGACGTTCGAATTTCACCTAAAAACTCCTCAAACTCTTAATTTCCTCCCAATTAGTCCCTGCGGTCAAGCTCCGTCCAAATTGTCCGTTAAATTGCTGACGTGACATCCATTTCGCGCCAAAATGTCAATTTTACCCTCACTGTTTTTTTTTCTCTGTTTTTTTTCTTTTTCCTTTTTTCTTTTGACCCCTTCTTCTTCCAACTGAAGGAGGATGAGAATCCAGACCCCTCTCCGTCTTCTTCTTCCAAAAACAAACCCAGCTCTCTCTCCATCTTCTTCTTTCAACTGAAGGAGGATGAGAATCAAGACTTGCTCGCCATCACCTCATGGATCTCAAAGATGTTGGATGCTTCACCATCCTCATCACATACGATTATGAAATCAGCAAAAATCCAAACCAAACCATCCTCAGATTCTTACCTTCCCCTAAACCAAATCAAATCCCTATCAATACCAACCTCAACCTAAACCAAATTGATCAAATCCAACAAAGTTCAAATCTTTACATGCAACTCCTCAGATTCTTACCTTCACGAATCGATCTAGCCCGATCCTGATCTCGACTTGGAGAAATCTCCGCTCCGGTTGTCGTAGTCCTCAACGCTGTCTTTCGACGACGCTCTCCGGCCAAACATGTAGTACAGAATCTGGGTTGTGGGATTTGGTTAAGAAAGTGGGTTGAGTATTGCGATGTGGATGTTGTTGGTTTTGGTGTTGAGCTTGAAGAGGTCGAATCAAAGAGTAATGAGGTCGAATTAGAGAGAGAGGAGATCAGAGAGGAGCAAGAGAAAGTCTTGACCGACGACGTCGTTTAGGGTCCTGGGCCGCATGCGCTTCGACAAGGGCTGGTGGTGGGCTGCGACGGTTGCGGGTTTATCGGAGGTAGTGGGGGGCGGGGTTTCCGGGACGAGAAGTTTGCGGCGCTTGGGGAGTTGGGAGGTTGGGGTGGACTGTTGTTCTTCTGGTTCTTGTTTGTCTTGGGATTGTGAATTTGTGGATTGGGAGAGGAAGAAGCGATCGAGTTTGGGTTGAGAGTTGGCGGTGGCAGTGGAGGTGGTGGTGGAGGAATTGCGGTTGAGAATCCAATCGGTGGCTTTGAGAGCGGAGTTGCCGCCGGTGGCGGCGAGGTCGGTGGGGAAGCCCATGCTTAGCAGCTGCTCCATTTCCATCTCAACATGGTGGAAGAAGAGGGGTAAAAAGAAAAAAGAAAAAAAAAACAGAGAGAAATTTTTAAAAAATAAAAAATAAAATCAATGATGAGGGTAAAATAGACATTTTGACGTGAAATGGATGCCACGTCAGCAATTTAACGGACAATTTGGACGGAGCTTGACGGCAGGGACTAATTGGGAGGAAATTGAGAGTTCGAGGAGCTTTTAGGTGAAATTCAAACGTCAGGGACTGCAACGATGAAACCCTATAAGTATAGGGAGTAAACAATATTTAACTCTTGTCTTTTCATATAACTTGACAAAATCTATTAATAATTGAAAAAAGTTGGAGGTCCAAATATTAAATTTGGAGGTTCAGCTAGAACCACCCCTTATGAAATTGGAATGAGAAATTGAGAACAGGAAATCAATAACCAAATAAAATAGGATAGTCTTCACAAGGTGTAAATCTAAAACTTGATTTATCTCCAAGAAATTCTTCTCCTCACTCTTGAGAGTAGCAATCAAGTTGGCAGAGTCGCTTTCAATATCTAAATCAGACCAACCTTAGTGTAACCCAAGAAGAATACCAGCTCTACATGTCTCATCTTCCATATTAAGGGTCGAGTGAGCGTGTACAAAAGATCTAGCCAAAGCAGCAATAACCGTACCAGAATCATTCATGACCACCACCCCAATAACTCCACAACCCACTTCCGCTCTAAAGTCACCATCAATATTAATTTTAAGCCTACCACTAGGTGGGTTTTGCCATTTAGCCAACGGCCTTTTCTTGTGAAGAATTATTTTCTTCTCTCTCCTTATTGTTTTTCTTTGGTGGACATATTGTAACTATGAAACCCTAGGCCGTCTTTAATATCATCAAATCGAGAAAATAGGAGAATATAGATTGATCCTAAAAAGTTTGAAAATCACAATAAAGACGATGCAATTGGATTTAATATGTAACCCGGCCATATCTTGGCATATCCCTCGTGTATCCATGACGTATTTCAACTGTACGCATCCGTGTGAACTAGGCCTGGGCTCGGGTCGGGCCGGGCCCGAAATTTAGTGAGACCGAGACCGAGCCCGAAACTGTCGGTTCGGGCTTTTTCGAAAATAAAAACCGACAGAAACCGAGCCCGAAACTATCGGTTCGGTCTTTCGGGCTTTTCGGGCCGCCGCACGCCATAAGTGGAAATCAGAATCGGATGACAAACTGTGGGATGAATTTTGCGTTGATGCCATGAACTGGGATTTGGGAATGAACCGTGCAATGAATTGGCATGGTTTCGAACTGGCTTGAATTAGGTTCTCAGTTTCTCACAATGAATTGGGGAAGAACAATTCTCGAAGTCAACGAAGGTAAGAGAAAGACAATGGAAGAAGATAAACAACAGAGAATTGTGAAATTGAAAGCTAATTCAGATCTATCAGAGAGTGAAGCAAAGAATCGAACAATCAACAAGTAATCGAAGCGGATCAAGATCGCTCACCAAAAAAACGAGAAGCAGCAATCTGCAGCAAACATGTAAAGCCTATCAGACGCATAATCATCAGAGATTGCGGTAGCTCTGGCAGTTGGGGCGTGTAACTGTGTAAGGGTATTGATGGGAGCCAAAACCCACTGGGTTTACACTTCTCTGTTGGCCCTCCCAATGACACCATGGCCCTCTTTTTTTGACTCCCTTTTGATTATTTTAAGAGGGAGACTATGGACCCTTTTTTGTTTGACTCCCTCTCTTACCCCTTCATTTTCTTTGTTTTTGGTAACATACACTTTCATTTTCTTGATGCAAATGTTTTTGGGCACGTACACTCCATTGATGCATTATTATAATGGGAAAGTCGCCCACGCGTAACGATGAGAGTTAGAATGGCTTCTGTTTGTATTATTATGTCCCCCACAATTGTCTCTTTGATTATTTTAAGAGGGAGATGCATTGGAGAGTGACTTTTTAGCCCTAAAATACTGCTGCAAATGACGAAACTTACCAGAAGCAACTACCTCGAAAGCCCGGAACTGCATCTTCTCCATGTTGGCCTGAGACGACGCCATGGCCGCCGATTGGAGCTCAGAGAGAAAGAGGGATTGGAGGAGGAAGAGGAAGGAAGAGCCAATAAAGAAAAGTGAAAACTACTGGAGAGACTTTATGGGTTCGAGAGAGAGGCTGAGAGCCTGAGATGGTTTCGAGAGAGGCTGAATTAGATCGGTCTTTCAGTCTCAGAAATCATGGAGCCCGACACCGAACCGAGAATCTGTATTTGGGTCGGTCTTTGCACCGAACTGAGATTTTTCAAAGCAAAACCGAACCGAATCGGGCTTTTTTGATCGGTTCGGGTCGGGTCCTCGGTCTTTCGGGTCCAGACGCCCAGGCCTAGTGTGAACAAATACTTCAAAGAAATTATTCGGTGATCGGTACCTTTTGTACAAATCAGAAATGTAGAAGATATGTATAATGCGATCTTTAGCCCTTCGACCTGGCCCAATCCAATAAAGATAGTGCTCACATTGTACGTACACTCAATCTCCATCTCCAATTTCACTAATTAGTTAGTAGCAGACTTACAAAACTTTGTGATGATAAGGTCATCTAGCAAACCAATAATTTAGCAACCCCTGATCCTCTAACCTTCTATAACCCATTAATCACAGTTCCACACAACTCAGAGCATGGAGACCAGTACTGAAAATAATTACTTTCATGAAGCCAGCTACATGGACCAAGCAGGTCAATTACGAACCACAAGAGTGCCTGTAGTTCAAGAACTAGCTCGCCGAGGACTCAAACACCTGCCGGAGAGGTTCGTGGCGCTGCAACCTGAACACGATCAGTACCCCGCTTTATCCAGCCATCATGTCTCGGAACTCCTACCATCCATAAACATGACCAAATTACGAGGCAACGATCGAGCCGAAGAGCTGGCCAAGCTACTAACTGGAGCTAAGACATGGGGTATGGTTGTAGTTGAAGGCCACGGTGTAGCTGAGTCTGTTTTGCATGGTGTGAGGGATGTGGTGAAGGAGTTCTTTGGGTTGTCGTTTGACGAGAAGAAGGCAAGCGTTGGGTCGTATGTAAGCGTGGATAACATGGGGTATGGCCGGAACTTTGTCAAGTCGGAAGACCAGCCTTTGGATTGGATTGATCGTGTGACCGTGAAAGCAGCTCCGGCCGGAGCAACCGAAGGGCTTCATGTTTGGCCTCAAAGGCCTGCTAATTTCAGGTACGTTTATGAAAGTAATTAGTGAAATTAAAATGTAACTGACAGTTGAAGACTTGGAGAGAGTTGGAGTAGGAGGAAGAGAAGATTGATTTGAGTTGTTTTAAAACTTAATAGGATAATTTTGAAAACCGTTTGGTTATCTATTTGTTATAAAATTACGCTTTATGTATTGTCTATCGAATAAAACTGAAATGATGATTGTGGTAATCAAGTGCTAAACAATATTTAATTTGAACAATTTTTGGTAGAATGATTTTCGAAAGACCTAAAATGCTAACTATATATGGACCTTACTTGAGTCAGCTCAGATGTATATATAACCACTCTGTTCACAAAGATTTAATTGGTTTGAGCAGGCATGCTATAGAGCAATATGTTGCAGAAGCAAGAAACATCTTCAATGACATACTTGAAGCTCTTCCTGAAGCCTTATCACTAGAAAGACATGTATTCCTCCAAAACTTTGACCCCCACGAGACTGAGATCAATGTGAGAGTGAACTACTACCCCCCATGCCCAAGGCCAGACCAAGCCCTTGGTCTAACCCCACACACTGATGCCAGTGCCCTCACTCTCCTTCTTCAATTCGAAGCCAGCGGAGGGCTCCAAGTGTTGAAGGACATGGAATGGATCACCGTGCCTTGGCCAAAAGACGCAATGCTAGTGAATGTGGGAGACCTACTAGAGATTATGAGCAATGGGATGTTTAGAAGTCCATGGCATAGGGTTGTTACCCAAATGGATGTAGAGAGGTTTTCGGTGGCTTTATTCTATAATCCAAGTCCTCGAACTCAGATTGAGCCGATTGGGAATTGTTCATTGGCAAATGATGATGATGTTGAGGGGTATAAGAAGGTGGTTGTGGGTGACTATTTGCAACATTTTTATAGGATTAGTCCTACTGTGAAGAAACAAGCTATCAGCTTTGCCAAAAGAGTACCCAGATCATAACGTGGGTGTTGGAATGGTGGATGATAGTCATTTCCTATAGCTCAGACCTGTGGGGAAAGAACCCATCAATTTTACGAGTATGTGCTTTATTTATTTGTCATGAGAGTAAATCATTTCTTGTGAATGATGTTATGGAAACTGAAGACAGCTTGATAAGAGAAAGAAAACTTCTCAGCTCTAATCTACTCGTCACCTTAGTAAACATACATAACTAGAAGCTGGCACAGGTAGTGAACCTGGGAGATATCCCAGAGATTATGCCTTTCTCAAATCATATCATATATTTCACATTTATATTCCCAGAGAAATCTAGATAGATCGATGAATACAAAGAGTGATGACTATTGATTTCATTTGCTACAGCTGTTCAAGTGTTCATGTGAAAAATCAGTAATCCCTAGAAGTAATAGGGAAAGTTATCAACAGTCAAACTTTTGGTTATACTGCATATCTTCCATGTGAAGAGAGAACTTATCAATGAGAATAACCTAACTCGCTGTCCATAATTCTCTCATCAAAGGATTCTTCAGCCTTTTTCAGATCATTTCTTGCTGCCACAAGCTTAGCCTCAAGGCTCTTTGAGTCAATCTCCAAAGCCTTCACATTCTCTCTCTGTCTCTTTACCTCTGCTGCCCTTTCCACATACTCACTCCTACCCAGAGCTGTTTTAACATGAGGCTCTAGCCAAGTCAAGTCAAATTTGAAGGCCTTCAGCTCCTTGTATAAAAGGTCTAGATCTTCACAGACAGATGTTGTCATATCCTTGACCTTTTTAGTCTTCAAAAAATGCAGAACTTTTCCCAAGGCAGTGAATGCCCATTCAGTAAACTGGGGACTACTCTCCTTTTGGCATTCAATGAAAGAAGGATGCCTGGAACACACTTCCTCCAGCAGGGGAACAAAATCTTTCTTTATATTCGCCAAGCCCCTGAAGGTCATGAGTTCAGAAGCTGATGTGGAGGACACAACATCAAATTTCTTGAGGGAAGGGTCAGTACTGGTATCAGAGAGCTTGATGCAGACTTGTTCAAAACTTGCTGCATCCTGGGAGGCAGTCATGTGTCCAAAGCTAGTTGCCTTGCATGCTGCTGCAAAAATATCTGGAACTTCCACAGACTCCAATTTTAAAGAAGGGTAGGTCCTACTACCAGGAATATTGGTGCAAGCTTGTTCAGAACTTGCTGTGTCCTGGAAGGGAGTTGCATGTTCAAAGCCTGTGGTCGTGTGCGCTGCTGAAGAAGGATCTGAAATTTTCACGGAACCTTTATGTAAAGGAGGCCCCTGCTCCTGATGCTCCTGATTTAAGTAATCCACAGGTCTCAATGTAGCGCTGCCAATTTTTAGGTCTTTTGATATCATAATTTGAGCCATGCAGACTGCAACATTGGCTATAATGATACATGTATCATTCACAAGAAATCCTTTACAATGGTCATGTAACTCATCTAGAGGAATTAGTGATGTGAAGCCACAGTTACTAACTTTCTTACTGAACATATGTTTAGTTTCTGCAAAATCAAAATATCAAAGATCAGAGAAGACTATCCAAGAAGACATATAGCAGCTCCTCACTAGGTAATAAAGAATCACTAATAATGGGAATTCCTTTCTGGAACTTACTGTTCATCTTAGTCAATTAATATTTTCTTAGATCAACACCCAAGATAAGCAAATCATACGCACAGACAAAGAATAAAAGGCTCGAGTACTTAGTTTATTAAAAATAAGTAGTTAGTCGCCTGTTAGGTTCAAGATGAAACATGTCCAGGAAACGGTGAAGATCAAAAACTTTACAACTTGGCCTTAATCGTGAACATAAAACAGAAATGGTCCAAGATAACTGACTTCATAGACCCAAACAAACATAATTTGCCTCTCTTCATCTTTTTTCCTCACTTTCATTATCTTACATGGTGTGACAAAGAAAATTATTCTCTTGCAATTTGCAGAAAAATTGTATCTGAATTAAAGAAATAGCGATAACAGGATACAACAATCACTCGTTCCATTGAACAGATTAACTTGACCATAAACATCATGTAATATCAAGACAACAGAAAAAGAACAGAAGCATATATGTGGAATACAGAATACAAAAAGGAAACAGAGTACCCCTTGTTATTGACTGGCTGTGTTGAAGTTGATTAACCACAGTCAAGCTGAATTTCACACATCTAGACCACCCAAGTGGCAATTCTGAGGCACCTCGAACATCCAAATATACCGACAAGTTATCAACAGTGTTGCCCTTTGGATACATAAGCATCCGCCTGAGTAAACAAACCAAGGGAAGTCCAGAACCGTAAGATATCACCAAGTTACAAACTTTAAGTATGTGAATAGTAGGACATGCTCAAAAATACCATCTCAAATCACCAGTGAGGAAAGTCTCAGAGTATTCCTTCCCACGGCTAGAGAAATTGTAAATTTTCCATGTGAATGAGACTTTATGGACGCTGGACCCATCAAAATCAATATCATCAACACTTCCAGCAACATCAAGTGAAATTCCTGCAAAATAGCATATAAATTCATGTGTGCTATGGTAACATGATCCCCCTTTCATATTTCCAAGAAACAAGTTGATGAACACAAGAAATACCTTTTGATGGGCATGGTTCAGCTAGATATGTCCTTTTTAAGCATTTCTGACACATAATGGTATCCTCAAAATGCATGAATCTATAATCCAGAAACTGAAGCCTATCAGAACCTTTAATATCTGAAAATCCAAATGAAGTATTCCATTTTCCTACTGATCTGGGGACAATGGGCAAAACCAATCTCTCCACACCCAAGTCCATAAGCATCTGAAAGAAGAAAAGAAAAGGGAAGGATACTAAAAAAATCAACAAAATAAGTTACTGAAACAGATCCAAGATTGACAAACAAAGTGCAGGAACACTTGGTAAATTACCTTTTCAATTAAATGCATCAATACACGACACATTCCACTTTGACGATGCTGCAATCTGGTACCAATAAGAGGTACTTCAGCCACCTTTGCTCCATAGATCCTGTGAACAAGAACTAGCAATTTACAAACAAAACATATACGACACAAAGCTCACCATTTTCAATAAAAATCTGCATAAAACTCACCTTACAGTAGCTACAGTTATTAAAGCGTCATTTTTCTCCAAAAGCACAGTGTAAAACCCCTGAAAGTTCATGCCATCAAGATGTGACCTGCAAAAAATAAGAACTTGGTCATAGAAAGTAAATAATAAGATGAGGAATAACTTATAGGAGGAATCAATATATGCCTCATGTGCCAAGCTCAACTGATAGCAGTATTGTAAAAAGTGATGCCAGCAACGAAGCAGGAAGAATGACAGTAGGAAATTCTTACCCTCTGCTGAAGATGATATCTTCTGCAAGATATCCCCCAGTGTGAGGTTTCTTAAAATGCTTAAAACACTCCTGCATCACTTGAAGGGCAAGATTGAGTTTGGTATAAGTCTCCGTTGCAGCATCATTATCAGGTTCATTAGGATTATCACTATCAGATTTCACAGACTTCCAAAGTGACCAAGTTAGATTGTCAACACCCACTGAAATTTGTTTCCCTAAACGCTCGTGGAGGCCTAAAAATATCTGTAAGTGTGACACAGATATATCAATATCTTCAACCGGAAGAGAAAAAGGTTTAGACATGAAGCTTGTTCATATTATGTAAGCAAAAATAAGATCCCCATAAATCACAGTTTAACATCTGACAGAACAACAGACACTCAGCTTTTTTCAAATAATTCAAATCTTAATTGAGTGAAGGAACACTGGAAGTTATATACATACGCGTGCATGTATATCACCACTGATCTTCTTCAGCTTAAGATACTAAGTTGTAGGCTTTCAATTAGCTGACAGCTCAAATGTCAACATAAAGTTACCATCTCTTTGTTGCCAGGAATATTAAATAGAGTCACCATCTAGATTAGTCACATAATTAAGGATTAAATTGAAGAAATACAGGTATGCGATTGTATTATATATGTACATGATCATCGTTTGGGCTGCACAGATATGCATTGTTACTGTCTTTTTTCCCACTGAACATTAAACAGGGTCACCATCTATATCAGTTAATTAAGGAATAAAATAAAAGAGGCTTCATATATAGCTATGAGTTCATATTATATATGTAGTTTGTGTGCCACAGGTAAGTTTTGCCCAAAAGAGGTCCACTGTTTGATTCTGCTTCGAGATATTTTTCCCAGTCAAACTGAGACACAAGGATGTAAATTTTGAAAGCAAACTACAAACTATTGATGACATGTTTGAGATACCTTTTTACAGTTGTTGCTGCAGAACCAATTTCCTTTTGGATTCATCTCTAACTTATCTATGCTTCTTTTCCTCAGGCAGCTGGTGTGATCTGAAACAAATTTTAAAACACGAAAATAATGAAAGAAAAGACACCGACTTTGCAAATGTTCCCACACAAAATACAGATGCATGCATATGCTAAAACACACTTTCTTCTTGGCATGAATAGAGGTAAGAAGTTAACGTACATTTACGTTCACATTGACCACAGGTATGGTAATGGATTGTAGGATTTATGCTGCAGCCACAAATTACACAACAGCAAGCTGGACAGAACCAGTCACCATCTGGAACATCCTGCAGAAGAAAAACTATACATTTATATGTGTTCTAAGAAATGGAATGTTCATTATAATATGACAAATAAAAGATGAAACAACAGAGTTTTCACATATGAAGAGACTCAAAAGAAAAAATAATCTACCTCGAAACCAATGCAACTCTTGTGAAATGCTGATGGACATCGATCACATAATATCAAATCACCACCATCCTGACAGACTGTACAAAAGCTATCATTTTCTATTCGAGGCAAATTACCCTTCATCACATCATGTGGTTCTAGTCTGCATCTCTTCTTCCCTCTTTCAGTCATAATTTGCATCTGGCAATCTAGGAGAGACTTTCCATCTTCCAGAAAAATATTGGCTGCAGGTCTGTAGTTACTGCAGCCAGCATGACTGTCAAAGCCACCAAGTGTAAAAACCTGCTGGCAACAGTTGCATTCAATCCCCTCTCTACATACTTTTCCTTCTGCCACAGCATGACTCCCCCTTGCACTACAATAACGCACTTTCTCCCTTGGCAAAACCACATTGTTGTCAATCAGCCAAGATAAGACTGTACAAGGATGATGGTGTGTGGAAGTAGGAGTAGCCACTTCCTGCACTCGATTTCTTGACCTCAGCACACGAGTTTGCTGACTACCATCACTATCAGTTCTATAACCACAGGAAGATGCAGACGGCTTTCGCCTTTTCAACTTCAGAGTGGTAGCACTCTCTTCCTTTTCACCATTTGCATTGTCAAACTCCACAAATTTGCTCAAGGATGACATGCTAACACAACTTCTACTCCTCTGTTTGAATGCAAGATGCTTCACTCTGTGATTCTTCCTTTCACCACCCCAAAACCTGAAACCCACAACAAGCTTAAACAACAAATGACCATATAGCACCATACAACATGCAACAGAACTAGTTAATTCACAAAACCCATTAGCCATTTCTGTTAAAACATAAGACCCAACATGCTTCACTCTTAGTTTCCCAAACTATGTAGACCCAAAAAAAGTAGACCATCTCCACTCCATTTCCTAAAGCTCCACTCTTTGGCCAAAAATGTCCCCACATTTACTTTTCCCCAAATCAAATTAAATTAAATGTCTCCTCAAAATCTTCCTAAACTCCAAAAGCTCACATCTTTTTTTTTTTGGGGTACAAAAAAGCTCACATCTTTAGCTACATATTCTAACAAAAAAGAGATCTTTAGTAAAAAAATTATGTTTTTAGGAAAACTTCAGAAGACACAAAGCAAATTATATTGGGACAGATCTGAAAATGATACATACCCTTCCATTGACGAATTGCAGAGACTTTGCAAACTTAAAAGAGAGGAAATTTGAGGCCCTGAGTGACTCAAAATGAAGAGACAATAGAAACAAAATGACTGTGTTTAAAAGCAAGAGAGAAACTGAGCTAGAGTCCAGAGAGGTACAAAATATAAATGAAAACCTATATGGGTGGTTAAAGAAAAGCAGAAGATTGCCACTTCCGGCTAAACACTGAGATCATCAGCACTGAAACGTTTTTAAGAGAAGGGAGAAAAGCTGGCCCACTATAACCTGCCCGCTCGGAAAGTATTTATAACGTTCCAGATTTTGAATTTAATCATGTTATTGTTTTAACTCCATTAATATCCTAAGTTTTTGAAAACTTCCAAATACCCTTTGTGTTTGTAGAATAAGTCCGATCCTTTGTGGTTGCGTTTGTTGGTTCATTTACAATGCACTTTTGATGGGTGATAAAAGTAAGCCCATTAATGACTCAAGTTTGTATTGTTCATTTGATAAAATATAAAAATTAAATTAAATAAATAAAACTTCCAAAACCTTCCGACTTGATATGCCGAATGGCCAGCGGTTTTGGTCATTATATTGTTACTAGTAATTGAAACAAATTCTTGACGAGCAAACATACTCACATTGTGTCTCTTCAACTGTTAATGTTTCAGTTTAAAATACTACCAGCTAATCTTACCAAAAGTACAACAAACTAAATAAGTTTCTTCATATAATTAACATTCCAGAAAAATTAGTGAAATTTATCAAAAGAGCGATGACTACTGATTTCTTTGGTCACAACTGTTCTGTCTTGGAAGATTAGTCATCCCCTAGAAGCAATAATAAAAGTCATTTGAAAGCATGAGCAGACACTTCTTTGGTTAACTTGTGCAAGAGAGAACTTAACAAGTATGATAGCCTAACTCACTATCCATAATCTCTTCGAAGCCTTGTCCAGCCTTCTCCAGATCACTTCTCGCTGCCACAAGCTTAGCCTTTAGCCTCTTTGATTCAATCTCCAAAGCCTTTACATTCTCTGCTACTCTTTTTAGCTCCTTTGTGCTTTCCACAAACTTACTCATACCGAGAGCTCTTTCAACATGAGGCTTTAGCCATGTCAGGTCAAATCCGAAGACCTTCAGCTCATTCCATAAAATTTGTAGGTCTTTACAAACATATGTTGTCATATCCTTAACCTTTTTGGTCTTCAAAAAATGCAGGACTTTTCCCAAGGCAGTAAATGCCCATTCAGTGAACTGGGGACTACTCTCCCTTTGGCATTCAATAAGAGAAGGATGCCATAAACAAACTTCCTCGAGTAGGGGAACAAAATCTTTCTTTATATCCGCCAAGCCCCTGAAGTTCAAGAGATCAGAAGGTGATGTGGAGGACACAACATCAAATTCCTCATCGTGGGAATGGTCAGTACTGGTTTCAGAAAACTTGATAACTTCTGCAGAACTTGCTGTGTCCTGGGAGGCAGTCATATGTTGAAAGCTAACTGCCTTCCGTGTAGCTGAAGAAAGATCTGGAACTTCCATAGGCTCAGAACTGGCATCAGACAGCTCGATGTAAACGTGTTCAGAAGTTGTTGCATCCTGGACGGCAGTCACATTTTTGAACCAAGATGCCCTGCGTGCTGCTGAAGAAGGATTTGGAACTTCCACAGACTCCAGGCCAGTTTTCTGGGCATGTGAAATCTGAATTCTAGCCTTGCAGACTGTAATATTGGCTTCGATGATACATGTATCATTCACAAGATACCCTTTACTAGGGTCATGTAACTCATTTAGTGGAATTAAGGATGTGAAGCCACAGTCACTCCCCCCTTTATTGAAAACATGTTTACTTTCTGCAAAATAAAAATGTCAAAGATCAGATAAGACTAATCAAGAAGATAGCAGCTCCTTACAAGGTAATAATGAAATACTACTAATGGAAGCGGGAAGCAGCTTCTGGAACTTAGTGGTCTTATATGAACTCAATTAAGTTTATAATTGATGAAAAATACGGATAGTAAGCAGCAAATCAGTACACACAAAATGTAAGACCAGTATGTGGTTAAATAAGTAGTGACCTGCCAGGTTCAAGATCAAAACATGTCCCGGACTAGGACAGTGGAGATCAAAACACTTCATTTCTTGTCCAAGTTTCGTTATCTTGTAAGGTAATAGAGAGGGCAGTTGTGCATTAATTCAATCACAAAGAACATCATTCTTTTGCAATTTGCAGTAAAAGTTTAGCAGAATGAAACAGAAACAGGGAAACAACAATCACTAGTTCCATTTAACAAATTAAATTTGCCATAAAATGATGGAATGGCAAGCCCAACACGAAAAGAACACAAACATGAATGTAAAATAAACAACAGGAATCGCAAACAAAGTACCTTTGGTTATTGACTTGCTGCGCTGAAGTTGATTAACCATGGTCATGCTGAGTAGTGCATATCTAGACCACCCAGGTGGCAATTCTGGGCCACCTTCAACATCAAAAGACACGGACAAGTCGTCTACAGATTCCCTTCCGTTTGGATACAAAAGAATCCGCCTGAATAAACAAACAAAGGAAAGTTCAGAACCATAACAAATCACAAAGCATACATACTTTTAAGCATTTGAACGATATGAGGTGCACAAAAGTACCATCTCAATTGACCAGTGAGGAAAGTGTCAGAGTACTTCTTGATACACAGCAAAGTAGAGAAATTGTCAATTTTCCATGTGATTGAGACATTATCACCACTTGACCCATTAGAATCCATATTATCAACACTTCCAGAGATAACAAGTGGAGTTCCTGCAAAATGGCATATATGAACATGTGTGCCACGCTAACTTGATGGATTACCTTTTATCACTATGAGAAAAGTTGAAGAATGGAAAAGATACCTTCCGATGGGCAGGGTTCAGCTAGAGGGATCTTCATTAAACTTTTCTGACATATAATGGTATCCTGAAACTCCATGAATCTATAATCTAGAACCTGTAGCCTCTGAGAATCCGTCATCTTTGAAAATCCAAATGATGACCAATTGTCTAGTAAACGGGGGACACTGGGCAAGACCAGTCTCTCCACACCTAAATTCATTAGCATCTGAAACAAGAAAAGATAAGCAGACAATAATAAAATCAACAAAATTATGTGACAACAGATCCAAGATTGCTAACAAACTGCAGGAACACATGGGATGTTACCTTTTCAAGCAGATGCATTAATAAACGACACATTCCACCTCGACGATATTGGAATTTGGTACCAATAAGTGGTATTTCTGCCACCTGTGCTCCATAGATCCTTTGAGCAAGAATATAGCAATTTTAAAGACCAAAACACTTACGATGCAATAGCTCACAATTTTCAAAGAAGCTTAACGCTCACCTTACAGTAGCTACAGTTATTATTTCATCATTTTTCTCCAAAAGCATTGTATAAAACCCTTGACAGTTCATGCGATTACGATCCGACCTGGAAAAGTCCAAACGTTGGTTTCATGAGATTAATTATCAAAACATAAATTTTTATCAAAAGATACAAAGTTTCAACAAGAATATAGTTATGGTAATAGTTTAAAGAGTCTTGCCAGGAAAGAAGATGTGAGAATGACAGTATAATTACTTACCCTCTACTGAATATGATATCTTCTGCAAGATCTGTACCAGTATGAGGTTTCTTAACAGGCTTAAAGCACTCGTGCATCACAATAACGGCTAGATTGAGCCTGCTGTAAGTCTCAGTGATGGCATCATTATTAGGATCATTAGTATCTTTACTGTCAGACTTCAATAGTGACCAGGTTAGACTGTCAATACCCGCTGGAAATTGTTTCCCTAAACACTCGTGAAGGCCTAAGTATATCTGAAAGTTTGAAGCAGTCATGTCAACATCATCAATATGGAGAGAATAGGGAACAACGAGAAGCTTGTTATTATTATGTTGGCAAAAATAAGATCCATAACTCACAACACTGAGCTCCTGAAAAGTTAATCAAATATTAATTGAATGAACTAAAATTGGAATTTTGATATACAGGGATATATGTCGTCACTGATCTCCTTTTCAGGACAGATACTAAGTTGCACTTTTAGCTGATAGCTACACCTATTTCCAGTGTCATCATAAAGTTACTAGCTCTTGTAGCAACATTGCATTTAGCCACCATCTAGATGAGTTAAGGAATAAACTACAGTGGTATTATATACAGCTATGAGGTCATGTCATATATCTGTATAGGAGCATTTTTTGTGCTCAACAGATAAGCATTGTACACACTGCTTAAGCTAATCTGCCATTGTGTGGGTAGCTCTCTATAACAAATCCAGAAACAGAGCTCACAAAGAAGCCAAAACCAATCACAAAGTGCTGCACATGCTGGTTCTTGACTTGTCAGTAATAATAATGTCATGATCTGATTTGGTCTAAAGTATCTCAATATATATATATATATATATATATATATAACCTGTTTTATCAGAACTATCATGCGTTATGGACACTAGTTTCCCAATCAAGCTGAGACACAAGGAAATGAATATCAAAAGAAGTAAAATACCAAATAGTGATGGAGGTACCTTTTTACAGCTCTCTCTGCAAAACCAGTTCCCTTTTGGATCACTTTCCAACATATCTGCACTTATTTTCCTCAGGCACCCAGTGTGATCTACACCAAATTGAAAAACATACTATGAGCCAATTTACACAATATTCTGAAGCATGCATATGCTAACACAGATAGAAAGATTTTATTTTGATTTGAATAAAATACAGGAAAATTAACCTACATTCACGCTCGCATTGACCACAGGTACGATAATGCATAGTAGGTTTTCTGTCTTTCGTGAGTATGCTTTGGCCACAAAGTGCACAACAGCAAGCTGGACAGAACCAGTCACCATCTGGAACATCCTGCAGAAGCAAAATAATTTAAGACAAACAAATCAAGAATCTCAAATTTTGGTCCTTAAATAAGTTCTGAGGAAATAAGAAATTTAAGCCAAGATGAAATACAAAACATGAAACAGCAGACATTTACAAGCTGTGAAGAGAGAAGCACAAACAAAATTATCTACCTTCAACCCAATGCAACTCTTGTGGAATGCTGAGGGACACAGATCGCATAAAACCAAATGACCACCATCACGGCACACAGTACAAAAGGAATCATTTTCGCCTGGAGTCCAATTACCCTTAATCCTACCATGTGGTTGTGGTCTGCAGCTCCTCTTCCTTTTTTCACTTAAGAGTTGTGTCTGGCAATCTAAGATAGACCTTCCATCGTTCAGAAAAATATTGGCTGCAGGTGTGTGGTTACTGCAGCCAACATGATTCTCACTGCAGCATGCATGACTTTCAAAGTCACAAAGACTAAACACCTTCTGGCAACAGTTGCATACTATCCCCGCTCGACTTATTGTCCCTTGTGCCATTGGATGACTGCCCTTTACAGTACAATAATGTACTTTCTCACTTGGAAAAACCACATCATTGTCAATCAGCCATGATAAGATTGTACAGGGACGATAGTGTGTGGAAGTAAGAGTAACCTTTTCCTGCACTTGTTTTCGTGGCCTCAGCACACGAGTTGGCTTACTACCAGCCCGACCAGTTCTGTATCCAGAAGAAGATGCAGATGCCTTTCGCCTTTTCAGCTTTGGAGGGTTAGCATTGTGTTCGTTTTCGCCATTCACATTGTCAAACTCCACAACATTGCTCCACCATGACATAATATCACGATTTCTGGTCCACTTTTTGCGTACATAATGATTCACTATCTGATCCTTCCTTCTACCAAGCCAAAAGCATAAGATGTAAGCAACAAATCTTCATCTAGTTCATGCAGCTATTTACCAAACTCATTAAAATAAAAATAAATAAATAAATAAAATTGTTCTTGGGAGAAGTTTATCCTAGTTTCACAGACTAAGTAGATCATCTCCACTCCATTCAAATATAAATTTGGGGGTAAAGTGCTACAAACCCCAGCTCCCCTCTAATATGTCCCCAAATTTAATTTTCTTCGAATTAAGTTGACTGAAACATTTACCCAAAGTTTCCCCAAAACTCCAAAAGCCCCAATTTCTAACAAAACAAGATCTTTAGTGATAAAATGCATGTTATTAGGACAAGACAGAAACTTTTATAAGGAAGGAGATTTTAGCTTTAGGAGCTCCTCTCAAAGTAAAGGCTTTTTCACCAAACTCACACCCAACAAAGGGTAGAGATGCCCAAAAGTATCACATTTGAGTCTATTTTTACCAAAAAAGAAGACCCATAAACGGATTACTCTGAAGCTAATTACAGAGGCAGATCTGAAATACAAAACCCAACCTTGAAACTAGATAAATCAAACCATACATACCTTTCCATTGACGATTTCCAGAGATTGATCTGCAGAAGACGACCCAAAAGAAATGAAAGTTGAGGCAGAACGACTCAGTAAAATGCAGAGAGAAGAAAATAGTGAGTGGTTTAAGAGCAAGAGAGAAACTTGTACAAAATTTTGTACCAACAATCTTAAAGAGCAGGTAATGAATATGGGTTGTAAAAGAAAAGCAGAAATTTGCCATTTTCGGAAAAGCATTGAACTGAAGAAGTAAAGAGAACTGACAATATGAAGATTACAAGTAATTGACTAGAAGATAAAAGAGCTGCTCTGAGATGGTCCCACTACAACTAAGGACGAACTAACTGAGAATTGAAATGTACAGATGAAGGTCACCTTCATCTCTTACATGAATTTGAAACAAACTTTTGATGCCCTATATAATACGTGTTACACATTGTTTTTTCCTTTAGGGTTTATGCTATAGGGCAATATAATACGTGTGACACAAGCAAGAACTATGATCTTCAATAACATACTCTAAGGCTTAACACTAGAAGAACATGCTTCATGTTAAACGAAAACTTTGACCCCCGACGTTATTGTGATTAATGTGAAAGTGAACCTTTAACTCTACTAGCCATTATGTCTGGGATTAGACCAAGCCTTGATGTTAGTTCACTCACTCTCCTAGTGAATGTAGGAGATTTGCTAGAGATTATGAGCTCTCGGGATTTTTCATTAAGTCATAAACTAGTGGTGTATATGGGGTGAATATTGTTGCATAGCTTGGAGGTTCGTCTTAGCGAAGCTCATTTTCTTTCTAAAACATATATTTGCTGCCTTTTGATCTTTTCAACAAAACTTTAACTATATATAGCAAAACTTGAGTTATCCATTGTCCGAGTTGACCTCTTTTTGGGTTCAATGTTCTAACAATTAAAACGCAAGGCATGCCAATCGGAGTATCAAATGTCAAATCTATATGTCCATGTTAGGGATCCAAACCCCGCATGTATATGGTTATTAAGCTGCGATAGACACTAATGCTTCCTATTAGAACTGGGTGATTGGGGGTTAACAGTTATATGTTATTCAAGAGATACTGAGATAGTATCTTCAAATCAAAATAAAAGTTAATCTCTTGAAACCTCTTTATCTAACACAACCAGCCAACAAGTTATTGCTTTTAATTGTCGACTAGGTCTATCGCCCATGTTGTTCTTCACCAATAGAGGGGAAGAGGAAAGAGGGAGGTACCTAGGTGGTGTCAGTCGAGCCTTGGGTGGTAAGAGAGACAATGGAAGTTAGTGTACGTTGATTATTGTAGAAAATAAAGCCAACAGAAAATACTTTTGTAAATAACGAACAACAAGATTATAATAAATTGAAGTACCAAAAATGTAGCCACAACACCATAATTACTTATGCAATCATTGTCATGGATGCAATCCCCCTGTTCGAGATACAACATCTTATACACATAACAGCATCGTATACAAATATCAGATGTGAGAGTTCTCTTTAAAGTTTAATGATCTATTCAGAGAGTGGATGCCACCTGTAGAGATATGAAGCACATCATTTTCCCAAAGTCTGCAACATAATCCCTAGTCTTTGATCCCTAATAAGCAAACCCTCACGATCTTGGAGATCATAGAAAGTTGATTCATCCTATTCTCAATGGCAAAGGGTAGTCAATAGGTAGCTCCTTGCAAAAAGGAAACATTCTTAATTGATAGTCATCAGTTTCTTCCAACATGTCATATGAAACTATTTTTATCGCACAAATATGAATTTAAAATGAAATGATGTACAATTAAATTCAATGATTTTTATGTATGCCAAGGTTATATATAAGTATATTGAGAGAACGAAAAATCCCTCTTTTGATTAAACAAGGAATAGGACTACCAATTAATTAACTCTCTCTAGACCTAGCGCCGCGAGAGAGCACAACCTCCACCAGATAGCTCCCTGTCCGGCGGCGGTCATGGATAGCGCTGGCTTCGGCAGCGTTGTCTTTGTGTTTGCTGCCGGATAGGCCCTTCATTGCCCGGGGTTGGTCGGGAGAGAAGATGGTTGTGATTTGTGGATTGGCAGGTTGGTTTTGACGACAGGCGTGGGCAGTTTTCTGGGCGTCCGTGGTGGTTTGCTGTGCAGGGACGGAGCGATCCATCTGCGGCGTGTTTCGTGGGCGTCTGGCGACAGTGCAGCGGGTAAGGCTCGGGGATGGGCGCTGCACGGCAGAAGCTCGAGGTTTCGAGGCGGTGCTGGCTTGTGGCGGAGCTTGACGGCGCGGCTCGGGGTGAGGCTGGTGGGACTCGGGGCGCGGCTGGCCATGGCGCGGCTGGTTCAGGACGGGGCTCGAGGGCGGCGCTGCACAGCCTTCTGCAGGCGTGGTGGAAGGATGGTCTGGGTTTGGTCAACCCTAGCTTGCTGGGCCATAGATTGGGCCTCTTCTCTTTGGGGCTGCCCTATTGGGCCTTCTATTTAGGCTGGGGTTTTTTTTAGCCCTAAGCCCAACTCTAGGATAGTAATTGTTTTACTTTCAATAAGTCCCTAATTTTTTAGGGAGCTACGCACTTTTGTGCCTCTAGCGAATCTTCCGGAGTAGTACCGATGGAAGATTCATGCTATTTCGATGTATTTAATGTCAAATGAGTGACCTAGTTCTATGTACCACAGTGGGTACTAACACATCTTCTTGTCTGTCTATAGATGACAGCGGAAGAGTATGTAAATGTCATTCTGGCTTTCGATCAATATATTGGCTACTGCCTTCTTTCAAAAAAAAATATTGAGAGAACGAAAAACAAAATGAATGAATGTTTTCTTCCATTTCCGTTTAAAATGGCAAATACCAATGTTCTCTCATTGTTATTCGCTGTCACGTTGGCAGTATGTGTGCAAATGTGCAACGCATAGTGTATGCTATGAGTTGCTTCTTGCAAAGTGGCTGTGAATTGGTGATGATGTTCTCTCATTATTATTCACTGTCATGTTGGCAGTATGTGTGCAAATGTGCAACGCATAGTGTATGCACTATGCGTTGCTTCTTGCAAAGTGGCGGTGAATTGGTGATGATTGTATATTTGTATCAAACACATGAAGTTTAACATATATTTCATTTTTTGTTATATTGGAAGCGGATCGAAATTTTGATCTATTCTAGTGTTAACTAATTTTCCCTCAGCACTTTGCTAACCCAAGAACGTGCATGTAGTCTAACCTTTTTTTTTTTATTTCGGACGACAATATAACTCCTCACCCCACCCCATCCCATCCCTGATGTCAGTGAGATTTGAATCTGTGACCTCCACTGTGTTAGTTAGGCTAGCTAACCAACATGCCACAACTTACCGACATGTAGTCTAACCTATACATGATGGAATTCTAAAATTATAAGACTAATCAAAATGAGAGTCATAAATAGTGATATACATTCTAAATTAAGTATAATTTGATTTATATCATCTGATCCATTCCTTGCAGCATGGAATGAAATTTTAAGAAAAGCAAATGCATTGCAGTATGAATCTCTCTGTATTGGACGCTATACTTAAACGTATAGTGTAATCAATTACATTGCGAATTTGATTAAGAAACACTATTATACCGTCCATTTGTATAAGAACTTGCCCTACTGCTGAATGTATTGTCTCTAAATATTTGTGGGCTTTTCTCTTTGATAGTGAATTCTCCGAAGGTCCTAAACTCTGCTTAAACCCATCATGGTCGTTCATTGAGAAATAAAACGCATCATGGTGATTATTTGCGACATTTCTATATATAAGCTGTAGACAATCAAGTTATAAACGTCCTAAAATACCTTAAACCCTAATGTGGTTGGATGGTTTAAAATTTTAATTTCAATCAAAATTTTAACAATTTAAATTTATGAAATTTCGAGTGTCAATAGAAATATCGAAAAATGTTTGCAAATATCGGTACATAAAAATTAATTTTTGTTAAAGGAAAAAACACATTATGTGCATTCGTCAAAGTAACTAATGAATATGGAATCAAGAAATTGCAATTACGGCTCAATCAACATTTACTATCATTATTGTAATTGATATTTTCGTTGTAATTCTATCCCTATATAAAGAGACTATCAAATGAAATGAGTAGATCAATTATCATTTACTTTTACACGTTATCAGCACAAGTCTCTAACCCTTGCTTAAAAAAAAAAAAAAAAAAAAAACCCAAAACCCTAGAAGAAAAAAACACTTTTTCTTCTTTTCTGCCGCATCCCTAAAAAAAAAAAAAAAAAAAAAAAAAAAGAAAAATTCTTCCCCGTCCAGACCGGCCTCACCTCACCGGCCTCCAGCCCTGCCGCCAACCCGCACAGGCCTTGCCTA
Source organism: Rosa rugosa (assembly GCF_958449725.1). NCBI lineage: Eukaryota > Viridiplantae > Streptophyta > Magnoliopsida > Rosales > Rosaceae > Rosa > Rosa rugosa. The sequence continues at coordinate 5,825,520 of NC_084822.1, forward strand.
GCCCCCCCCAACCCCGCGCCTGCAGCAGCCCTCCCAGGGTCCCTGCCCAGCCCCGGCGCTCGCTCACCTGCTGCGCTGCGCAGATCCCACCATCACTGCAGACGTGAGAAGGCCAGATTGATAGCCACCATCTGCAAACCAGAAGGAGGAAGAAGAGAGAAAAGGAAAAAAGAAGAGAAGAAAGAAAAAAAAATGACCCGACCCAGAAAAGAGAGAAAGAGGCGGCCCGAAAAAAAAAAAAAAAAAAAAGGGAAGGCAGGCCCGGCCCACTGCAGAAAAGAAAAACAAGGAGAAGTCCCAGTTCTTTCAAGCCCAAAAACATTGCTACGCACGCCTACATCAACACGCGCGTGCGCTAGGATCGTTTTGTATTCTCGAAATCAAGTATGTTCTCTTTTATATATTTAATTTCATACTCTGGTAAATTGTGGAATCAGCATACCTTGTGAATTTTACATAATTATGTTTAAGCATGCTTTAAATATTTTATTGTTTATGTTTTTATTATGAAATTTTGAGCATGTTTTGTGAATTTTATTTATGCTTATAATTGTTACTACCTTCTACAACTATTTATTTAGTATGTAAAGCATGTTTTAGCAAGTTTTACTATTGCTTACTACCCTATATAATTGTTTTTTTTTATGCCATGTTTTATTCATTATTAAACGTGCTATGGTTATTCGTTATTTAGAATGCTACATATAAATTACGTTTTGCCATGATAATGAAAATTCATGCGCATTATAAACACATACTTACCATGATAAAGCATTTTCACATAGCATCGAAAAAAAATGTAACCATTACGAATCTTGGTCTTGAAATCTAATTCATATTCTTGGAAAATAATTCACGTGGATGTCTTTATGACTGCGTAATTTATATATCCTCTCTCTTGTTTATGTAGATGGCTAATCCAACTTGACCTGAATTTGACATTTTGGACTCAGAAGGACTTAAGTACCATCGTTGGGTTTCTGATGTGGAAACTGCCTTTGTGGCAAAAGACTACACTGCCACCATCAAAACCCCTACCGACCCCAAAGACGATCGACCATCTGACAAGGTGAAAGCAAATGCCTTAATGTTTCTAAGGCGACATATTGATCCTAGCCTACGCTGGGAGTACCTTCAGTTGAAGACACCCAAAGAACTGTGGGATGCCCTTAAGGGACGTTTTGGGAACATTCATGACACTTTGCTCCCAGAACTGACCCTTTAATGGAATGAAATCCGCTTGCTTGACTACAAAAAGGTCAATGGCTTCAACAGGAACATGTTACGCCTAAAGGCACGTCTCATTTTTGTGGAAGTGAACTCACAGAAGATGATATGATCCAGAAGACTCTTTCCACTCATCCTACTTCAGCACTTATATTAGCGAACCAGTATAGGCTGGAGTATGACAACAAAAGAATCACAACCTTTAATAAGCTAATCAACCTACTACAAGTGGTTGAGAGGCATAATGAGGTTCTTTTGAACAACAATGTCAGGCCCATTGAGACAAAGAAAATTCCCGAGGCTAATTATGGCAAAGTGAAAGGTGGAAAGAACCCCAATGCAAAGGGGGTTGGATGTGTTGATCCCTACCCACGTGGCAACAATGCACCACGTGGCAAGGGACGTGGGGATCGTGGTATGGACCGTGGAGGCCCTCCCAATGTATGGCGCAGAGATGGTGGTGCTGGCCCTAGTGGTCATAGAAATAAGGTGCAAAAGGCACCTAAGAACCCTTCAGTCAAAAAGGAAAGAGTTGGCAATGAACCATGCTATAGGTGTGGAGTTATTGGGCATTGGTCAAGAACTGCCAAGCAAGCAACAGAATAGCAACCACTTACAAGAGGTATAGGGAGTCTAAAAAACAAGAGGCTCACTATATGGAAGAAGGAGGCCATGACCCAGACATCAACCTCACAACTGCAGACTTCAATGGCAACAAGGAACTTGCTCAGTCAATGGATCGATGCTCTAAATTTTGACTGATCTACTTTATTTATTTTTCAAAGACAGTTGTGAGGCATAATGCCTCATTTTTTTTAGTTAGACTATTGTTTGGCCTTAAAGTTTATTTCAATAATGGTTTGATGAATTAGATTTATTAATAAATTTTAGATGCACTATAAAGATGTAAAGCAATACATCTAGAGAAAAAATTATTAGAATGAAAAGATTATCATTCTACCTAAAATAGAAAAACTCTAAAGAATATGAGATATATTTTCTGAATTATTTAATAATACCTCCCATTTACTTGTAGGAATGAATCGAGGAGAACTTGAGTGCTTAGTTGATAGTGGGACTACTCACACCATATTAAGGAATAGGCAATTATTCATTGAATTAATAGCCTATAATTCCTCTGTGACTACGATGATTGGATCATCACAAGTAATAAAAGGGCGAGGAACTGCCAAATTTTTGCTGCCTAACGACACAATGTTTAAAGTCACAGACGCTCTGTATGCACCAAGAGCTAATCGAACCTTGTTAAGTTTTAAAAATATTCGTGCCAACGGTTATCATGTAGAAACACACTGTGAGAATAGAACCAAATGCCTTTATATTACCTCTAATGAATGTAGAAGAAAACGCATTTTAGAGAAACTAATGAGTTAATCTAGTGGACTGTACCTCACTACTATTCGGATCATTGAATCCTATGATGTCACCAACAATGAAATGTGGGACACTGACTCATACAGGCTTTGGCATGACCGCCTAGGGCACCCTGGTCATGACATGACGATCCATATTTTAAAGAACTCACACGGACAGCCCTTCTTTCGAGTGAAAAATAAAATGGGACAAAAATCCGCCACACTGCGAGGTGTCGGTCCTAATACTGCTCAAATGCAGCCATTGCCTTCTGAAATACCAGAAGCACTACCTCCCTCCCATTATGCCTCACTGACTATTTCAAAGGCACATAACTCGTTTTGCAAAGCCTGCTCTTTAGGAAAAACAGGATCGAGACCTTCCTATGCTAAAAATACAAAACAAAACATTCCATTCTTACAAAGGATACAAGGAGATATTTGTGGACCTATACATCCAGAATGCGGACCATTCAAGTACTTTATGGTTTTGGTGGATGCTTCAACACGCTGGTCACATGTCGCATTATTGTCCACAAGAAATGCTGCATTTGCAAAACTCCTAGAACAAATTATACGTTTAAGGGCTCACCACCCTAATCATCTTATCAAGTCTATAAGGCTTGATAGCGTTGGAGAGTTTACATCAAAAGCATTTGATGATTATTACATGTCTATTGGGATCGATGTAGAGCATCATGTACCCCATGTGCATACACAAAATGGTCTCGCAAAAGCCACCATCAAAAGACTACAGAAGGTGGTTAGGGCACTGGTTATGCGCATCAACTTGTCTATATCTGCCTGGAGTTATGCAATATTGCACGCAGCTTTACTTATTTGTTTCAAGCCCACTGCTAGCCAACCATTTTCTGCGTACCTGTTGGTAACTAGATATGAGCCTGACATTTCACACTTACGCATATTTGGTTGCGTAGTATATGTGCCTATTGCGCCCCCACAGAGCACCAAAATGGGTCCTCAGAGACGATTAGATATTTATGTTGGATACGAATCTCCAACAATTATCCGCTATTTGGAACTCTTGACAGGCGATCTCTTTACCGCTAGATTTGCGGATTGTCATTTTGATGAGACAGTCTTCCTATCGTTAGGGGGAGATAGAAAAAAAGATTTTCTAAGGGAACGACAGGAATTGTCATGGTTTGTCCCCACTCTGTCTCATTTTGATCCCCGCACTTCACAATGTGAAAGTGAAGTAAAAATAATAATCGAACTTCAAAACGTAGCAGATTCGATGCCTGATGCGTTTACTGATATCACAAAAGTGACGAGATCACATATACCAGCTGCAAATGTGCCTGCAAGGTTAGAAGTCCCAAACAAGAGGCACGACGCCGCAGATAGAGGCGCTACAACCACACTTAGTGGAGGTGTGGTTGAGGCCGTGGCTCCCCAAAGGAAGAGGGGGAGGCCACTTGGTTCGACTGGCACTCACCCAAGGAAGAAGAGGGGGAGTAAGGCATAAATCGATCCATTAATCATCAATGTAGAGAATCCCTCTCATGAGATTGTCTCTGATTATAATTATGTCCATGAATCAATATTGGAGGACACTCCGAAATGTGAAATGATTCCAGAGAACAAAGAAATCTCAATGGATTATGAGAGTGCGTGTGAGTTGATGGAAAGATCTTCTATACACATTGATGATGTATTTACACACATTGTTGCTTAAGAAATCATAGAGCACGATGATATCGAACCACGCTCTGTTGCAGAATGTCAACAAAGAGCAGATTGACCTAAATAGAAAGAAGCAATCCAGACAGAACTAGATTCTCCGGCAAAGAGACAGGTATTTGGTTCGGTAGTGCTAACCCCACCAAGTGTAAAGCCTGTAGGACATAAATGGGTCTTTGTCAGAAAGCGTATTGAAAAGAATGAAGTCCTGAGGTACAAGGCTCGCCTTGTGGCACAAGGTTTCTCACAACGCCTTTATTCTCCCGTAATGGACGTTATAACGTTATGCTACTTAGTTAGCTTGGTAGTTTCGACTACGAGGAGCCATATTCTCCCGTAATGGACGTTATAACGTTCCGCTACTTAGTTAGCTTGGTAGTTTCCTAAGGACTGGAAATGCAGCTCATGGATGTGGTCACTACATATCTCTATGGGGATCTTGATTCAGAGATATATATGAAAGTACCTGATGCCCTTACATTACCCAAGTCAAGTGACTCTAAACCACGGAGTGCGTTTGCAATTAGGTTGAAACGCTCACTTTACGGATTGAAACAACTGGGGCGGATGCGGTATACCCGTACTTAGTTAGCTTGGTAGTTTCCTAAGGACTGGAAATGCAGCTCATGGATGTGGTCACTACATATCTCTATGGGGATCTTGATTCAGAGATATATATGAAAGTACCTGATGCCCTTACATTACCCAAGTCAAGTGACTCTAAACCACGGAGTGCGTTTGCAATTAGGTTGAAACGCTCACTTTACGGATTGAAACAACTGGGGCGGATGCGGTATACCCGTCTAAGTGACTACTTGATTGGGAATGGATATAAGAACGATGAATTATGCCCCTGCATATTCATAAAGAAAACAAGTTCCAGATTTGCAATTGTAGCTATATATGTCAATGATATGAACATAATAGGTACTCTTGATGAAATAAGAGAAACCGCGAGGTACTTGAAATATGAATTTGAGATGAAGGATCTTGGGAAAACTCGATTTTGTCTAAGCCTTGAACTAGAACACCGAGCTTGTGGAATACTAATCCACTAGTCTGCGTATGTCTAAAAGATGCTCAGGCGATTTAACATGGACAAGGCACATCCTGCTAGCACTCCCATGATCGGTCGAAGTTCGGATGCAAAGAAAGATCCATTTCGTCCAAAGGAAGACGACGAAGAGGTGTTGGAAGCTGAAATTCCCTATCTACGTGCAATAGGCACATTATTGTACTTAGCTCAATGCACTCGATCAGACATTGCATTCTTAGTGAACTTGTTAGCTAAATTTAGCTCAGCGCCAACGCAGCGTCACTGGAATGGTATCAAGAACATTTTTTGATACCTAAAAGGAACCATTAATTGACTTTGGACTATTATTTCCCTATAGAGAGACAAGAGAGACGCATATGGAACTGCAATCCCTAAAGGAAATGTTGATGGCGAAAGCGCCACTCACTACACCGAAACCCCAAATGATGTTTTGGTTGGTTTTGCTGATGCTGGTTACCTCTTTGGTCCACATAAAGGTCGTTCCCAAACTGGTTATGTATTTACCATTGGGAACAAGGCGATATCTTGGAGATCAACCAAGCAAACCCTTGTGGCTACCTCCTCGAATCATTCAGAGATTATTGCTCTATATGAGGCGGTTCGTGAGTGTATATTGTTAAGAACTATCATTACACATATTCGAGGGACTAGTGGTTTGAGTTCTACCACTGAAGAGCCTACTTGCATTTATGAAGATAATGCAGCTTGCATCGAACAAATGAAGGTAGGTTATATCAAGGGTGATAAAACAAAACACATATCGCCAAAGTTTTTCTACAATCAATAACAACATGCTCTCCTCAAGATTCAAGTGAATCAAGTAAGGTCTGATGAGAATGTGGCAAATTTGTTCACCAAATCATTGCCTAAGGCCATATTTGAGAAACATGTGGAAAACATAGGAATGCGAAGACTTTCCAAGCTCTCTTGACTAATGTAAGGATCAGTGGGAGGTGTAGACGTTAGGGGGAGAGTAACACACACATGTCATCCTCAAATGTAATAGGTGCGTTGTGCTCTTTTCCTTCGACCAAGATGTATCTTTTGTCCTACAGGGTTTTTATTGTTACTTGGGAAGGTTTTTTGTGAGGCAACAATTCATGCACCATTTCGTCCTTGACTTAGCACAAGGGGGAGTGTTAAAGGAAAAACACATTATGTGCTTTCGTCAAAGTAACTGACGAAGAGAGAATCAATGAATTGCAATTACAGCTCAATCAACATTTACTATCATTATTGTAATTGATATTTCCGTTGTATTTATATCCCTATATAAAGGAACTATCAAATGAAATGAGTATATCAATTCTCATTTACTTTTACAATTTTAAAGAAATTTTAGATATGAGTAAGGTTAAATTACAAAAATTTTGAAAATTTCAATAATTTTGAAGCAATTTAAATCATAGTGTGGTTATGAGTGATTAAGGTCTTACTTATTATCATTATAATCAATGTGAATCATCCTTACTTAGACATGCTAAATAAAGTTTTTACATTATACTTTGCCGATTTATTTCGAGTAGTTGAACTTGAGTTTGAACTTGTAGCCGATTCTTGAAATGATCTTGTTACAACGGTTAGACAAATATATCAATTCGCAACCTATTCTTTTTTTGAATAAATTCGCAACCTATTCTAATGACCATGAAATTGCGAAAGGTCATAAGTTAGAGCAGCTGGCTCAACTGCTTTTGGTTACTGTTTAGTATAGTTTAATATAATGTCCTCTAACACTATCTCCCTATGAGGCTTTGTCTGCTATGTTTGGAGACAACTATATCAAATCTAGGGACGGTGTTCTTAACTCTTTCCACAAATGTCAAACAAGTTTTCTTACTTAACTTCAATCAAATGAGCCTGAAGGGACAGTGAAATTTAGACTTAGTAAGCATTTTTTTTTTTGGTCAACACTAGTAAGCATTTAGAAACCTATCTGCATGGGGTTGTTAGCAATGAGCCAATTCAAATAGAGCCTAAAGAGATCTATTCAATGGGGACATTAATAACAGTAGACAAAATATCTAAGGCTGCGGTTATTGGAGAGAGATTCTATTAAGGATTTTTTTGTGAGACCCACTTTTTGATCATATTTTTATAAATTAACTATTAGATGATCATATATTTATGTGTAGATCATTTATGAAAATTTTCAACCAAATTGAAAATCGTTAAGGCATTTATAATCGTGATTTATCAGTTATGAACATAAACAGTTTTAGTTCGTCAATTGATTTGATCTAGTTCGGTATCTTAACGGTTAGCAATTTGAAAGAAAATTTTCAAAAGTTATCTACTCATAACTCATGCATACATAACATCTAAAGGTTAAATTTGCCTTAATGTAATAAAAAAGTGGATCTTCCAAACCGTTGATTAGATAGTGTTCAACTAGTCCTCATTTTAGTGGTCCTCATTAAAAGGGCTCATGCGGTTATTACCACCATATCATTTTCTTAATTTACCCTACAAACATTTGAATTATTGAAGGGCTAAATTACCCAAGTGCAAAATGACTAATAAGTACATTAACTTTTTAAAATCTAAATCTTAAAGGAAAACTAAATATATAATCAATTAATTAAATAAAATACTACTTCATTTCTCATTGGATAACATTAATCTTCATCTTCTCCACCTAAATTTGAATTTATTACTATTTTTTGTTTTTTGTTGCCTCCTCATTGTTTCGTTATTCAATTCATAAAACTATTAGTGTTAACTTTATCAAAATCTTTGCAATAACCTTTATGAACACCAAAAGTAAAAATTTAAAACACGAAGAAAAAAAAATCTCTTCTTCATTGCTCATAATTGTTAACTTACTAATCTTTTAACAGATATTGAAATAGACGAACATTGAAACTGAAAGAAAAAATAGAAATATTCAAAATAGCATAAATAAAAAACATAGACAGAGGAGGAACGCGCTTTGCACGCGCCTGAAGGAAAACGTGCGATCTTTGTTCCTGTCCGGCGGCGAGCCCTTCGCCGTCGTCGGACGGGTCTTGTCATCCCCGTGTGGGACTGTTGTGAGGCCGGGCTTCTCGATCCATGTCTCTGGTCTGGATTGGGGAGATTGAGGCGGCGGTATGTGAGGTGCGGAATGGGAGAGATCACAGCCGTTGTCAGGTTTGGTGGAGTTGTCGTCGCGATGTGGCTGGAGTCGGATCGGCGGCAGGATTGCTTCTGATCTGGGTGGTGTCTGATTTGGTTAGGTCGTGGTGGCGGATCTGGGTTGGTGCTATGGGATCCGATCTAAGGACGGATCCGATCGGGGGATGGATCGGGCGCACACTGGTGGGGATTTGGTTCGCTCGTGGCAACGCGAGATGGCCTGATCAAGGTGGCAGAAGGTGGGTGGTCCGGCGAATCTGGCGCGGCAGGGCAACGGTGGTCGGGGCTTGGATGGCGGCTGTGGTTTTTCCTATTTCTTGGGTGGAAGTGTGGGCTTGGGTTTGGGCCCTCTTTCTGGGCCCAGCCTGGGTTGGTTTTTTATTTTATGTTTTTAGTTTTGCTTATGTTAGTTGGTTAGTATTGTCTCGCCTTTGGCGTGTAATAAGTCCCTGCAGCTATCATGTAGGGCTAGTCGGGCTAACTGCCTGTGTATGCACTCTAAGTGCCTTGTCTGGCCTAGTGAGGCGACGATCCCTTTTGATTAAATGGTCGCAACCTCCTAGTGGTAGGATGAAACTCAGTGTCTTCAGGCTTCATCTCCGGCGGCAACATAGTAGGAAAGCTGTGATTTGGGTAATTATGCTTCGTTGTAATTGAGTTATCTTTCCGGTATGTCACCGTTATGTCAAAGCAAATGGAGTAGCCAGTTGTGCACTCTTTGCTAATTGGTGCTTGTTAGAATACATGTAGTTTGTAGAGACTCCTGATATTATTTTGGGACGTTCTCTAAGTGCTTATTGTAATCAGGGGTTTAGGCTCCACGTCCCCCCCTTGTATTCAGTTTCATTAATCAAGGCTTGAGGGTAGCCGTACAAGCCCTTTATTCAAAAAAAAAAAAAAACAAAAAAAAATAGAAATAAATCATATTATGTTTTTATTAGGAAATTTAGATATATTTTAGTTTTTTTTTATTGGTATAAATTAAATTAGAGATTTTCGTTAAATTTTTTTTTTTGAAAAATGCTTATTTTGTAGTCAAATTTTAGCCAAACTAACCAAAAAAATCATTTTGGCTAAACACTTTAGAAATACGTCTGCATCAGTTCTCTCTATTTTAGATAGACTTGAATTTATAATATTTATTAAATGAAGACAAAATAGTTTAAATGTATTAATAAATTACATAAAATGACTTAAAATGAGTGTTTTAGATTAACAAAAAAAAAAAAAAAAGCCTCATCTCGCTCTCTATATTTAGGAGCGAGATAGGTAAAAGCTAAAATGGAGAGTCACTTAGAAGTTTGGTGCAGCTGCTAAAAGTGATAAAAATCTAAACATGCTTTCCAAAATAGCTAAGGAGTCAAGATAGAGAGTCTGCTAAACATGATCTGACACGATTGAATTCAATCTAAGTTTGCGACATGGTTGCTTTCTTCTCTCTCTTTTTTTTTTTTTTGGTTTCCTAAAATTGCATTATATTGATTTAAACCAAATAAATATGTATATAATTATAGGCAGTGGACAAAATAACCTTTTAGGCACATAAATTCTCTAGATTATCTTTTCATCTATGAAACACTGTGAAAGTTTGCAAAACAATCAATACAATACCCTATGTTTGTGAAAGAAATTACATTACAAATATATTGTGAAATCTTGCAATTCGTAAATCTAGAATAAAATGAACATTTTGCATGACAAATTTTAATTTTTGTTAATAGTATGAAAGATGTCATTTTCATTCACGAATTGTATGCATCGGGCACTAAGTGATCATATGCAATCGCCTACGCCTAACCTCTATCATAAAAACAATAAAATAAAAAATAACAACAACAACAAAGGAAGGGCTTGAAGAGTTAAAGTACTCCTTACCTACCTATAATAATTGATAAATATTACCATTCCTTTTTGGGTAATTAAGTGCAATAATGCACCTTTTTTTGGCAATTTGAAGAATTAGTAATTAAGTGCAATAATGCACCTTTTTTTGGCAATTTGAGTTGTGACCAATTAATATCGAATGTCAATCACAATAACAAAAGCTATAGATTTCGGGGAAACAGATTTAGGATTTGCTACTGTAAAGTATAACTAGACAAATCCAATAGGCAAAATAGCCAAATTACCCCTTGACTTTTCCTATAGCTGCCGATTTATCCCCTGACATTTCAATTTTGATTATCTACACCCTCACTTTTCTAATTGTTGCCGATTTACACCCTATTGTTATTTTTTAAACTTTCCATCCAATTTTTCTTTAATTTGGTTAGCACGTGAGGGGCTTTTTCGTCTTTTCAACTATCACAAAAAAAAAATTAAACAAACCAACACATCATCAAAGAAATAAAAAAAAAGTACAAAACTATTCTTCGTTAAAAAAGGAAAGAAAAAAAAACTTGCCCCTTTGTTGCTTCTTCTTTGTTCATCTCTTCTTCTTCTTCACTCCCTTTATATTGATCTCGATAAAAGGAACATAGAGGAAGAGGTCATGCTGAGAAGAAGATAATTGAGAGATAGATAGAGATGAAGATGAAAGGTTGAGGGAAAAAAAAAAACAATTGTGGGAGACGAATAACAGTATTTTATTTTTTATTTTTTAACAAAGTAATTTTGTATTTTTTTCTTGATTTTTTTTTTGTGTCAATTGCAGAGACGAAAAGGCCCCTCACATGCTAACCAAGTTAACGGAGAAATTGGATGGAAAGTCTAAAATTTAACTATAGGGTGTAAATTGACAACATTTAGAAAAGTGAGGGTGTAAATAATCAAAATTGAAATGTTATGGTAAATCGACAGTCATGAGAAAAGTTAAGGGGTAATTTAGCTTTTTTGCCAATCCAATATCACTGTCAAATGCCCTTATGTCAATTACAATAAACAGTTGCAAATTAAGAGCTAGCTAGCTACACTCTGGACTTTCATCTGTAGAATGGATTATTGCACTAGTAGTTCTCTTAGTTTATTTGGTATTTTTCTAATCATCCAATCCAATGGACTTCTTAATTTTCAATTTCTCTTGTTTTTCTCCATTTATTTAAGCCATCAGAAATACAAAAAAAATACATAAGTGTTAGCTTTAAGTCTTTAATGCCATAAAAGTTTTCTTAATAAGTGAGGGTTTTTTAGTTGTGTTACCAAAAAAAAAAAAAAAGGGCTCATGAGTAAGGGTATAATTGGACATTCAAGGATTGAACCTCTTGGGAAATATCTAAGTTACTTGGTAATTAAAGTTGTAGCTTAATGAGGAAGTGGTTTGTCGATGTTAATATTTCTGATCACCCAACAAGTAGGGAAATATGTTTTGGCAACACCAAGAACTTGATGAGTTAGAGCATCTAAACCAAAGAATGCGCAAGTGATTGAAAATTAATCGGCAATAAGTGGATAACCTATAACATTATAGTTAAGCTATAAGGCAAGATCTTCCATTCTCGATGTAGGATCGATACAGTCTTGAATAGTAACGTCTAGATGATGATAGATGCATGATAAGTTGGTAGTGACCACCAAAAAAAACCTGCAAAAACCCAAAGACCACATTGATGAGGAGCAGGCGTGCATGTGGTTGTTCCGATCCAAGGACAACGAAAGAGATCGATGCCAATTATTCAGAAACATATGCAGGCAAAACACTTGGGGTCTCTCGTATACTCTCTCACTCATACATGATCATAAAGTCTCAAAGAGATGAGAAGAAGGCCATGGTGGGTGTGGGTGGGTGGATGGTGCTTGTGAACAATGTGAAGATTGTTAATGCTGCTTTGTCTCTTCCATTGGCCTCTTTCTATTTTTCACTTCCTCCTTTACTAGTTCATAACTGTGCCCTGTGTTTATGTTCCTGGGATCTAAGCTAGCTAGGGTCCCCATTACTTGTCCCAGCTAACCCAGATTCACATGCAGAGACTAATTAATCAACTATACAACAGTATCTACGATAGTGCATGCTTCATATACTGAAGTTAAATATGGTCCCTGCAGTGTAACGTACTGTGTAAGGTAAGTCCCGTAACGAACACAACCCTCGTGTTTAGTACGAAAATTAATCTATGTGAACAAAACAATTTGGGTCCCCATCGATATCTCTCTACCTTTCCCATACAGCCTGGAAATGGGTCCTCGGATGACTAGGGTTCTATTTTCTTTATCATAGGAAATCCAAGACATACTTTTCTTGTCCCCGTTTGCTAATTAGCTATTAGCTATTAATCTTCTTGCCCCCACGTATACGTGATTAAAAGGTTAAGATAGATCACAATTAATAATGCGATCAATTACTTGTTGTCTTAACAATAATTGAATGGCTTAGGCTAGCTAGGGCTTTAATCCAGGAAACAATATTACGAATTTGCTATGGCTGAGATATAATTCATCCTCCTATCATGAAGAGGTTGGTGGAGCATAAATAAGTCATTACTCTTAGGTTGTATCATTTGACTATTTATGGACTTAGATGATGGGGATGGGATGTTCGGATGTTAGGAATATGAGAAATCATTAGATGGTCCTGGATCTAAACTAAACCCTTCTCTGTATTCAGTATCAGTAAGAAAAATATTATTAAACTAATTAAATAAATATAAAATAACAATTATTCTTAAACTTATGGGGATCTTCTAAATAAAATAGAATTACAACGATGACACACTTCTTGTCCTTTAGTAACTGTATCCAAATATGTAGTCGATCATTTTTATTTTTATTTTTGTGTCTTTTTTTTGTTTTTGCCGGTTCATCTTGAGATATCTAATTAAAGTTTTTTTTTCTTTTGGAAATTCGAACCTATTAATATGAACAAAAAACAGATGCAAAATAAAGCTGGAACCCGTCAAAAGCAAGGCCACACCAAAAAACACCAAAGGATCATGAGCAAACCTCCAAATAAAGAGAAAACAAGGAGCAAATAAACTCCAGAGCATGAGAGAAAGGAGGCTCAAACACAGGCAAAACACCAAGCTAGCTAACAAGAAGTCTCCACTTAAGAAAGAGGTTCATATTAGCACCAGAAGACTTGGGGTTTAAAGACATCCGCTTGCATTTTACAATGTCGATAATAGCAGCAAAAATCACCCGTCGGAAATTTGAAACTCACTCTCAAAAATCCGACTATGATCATCGGTGACTAGGTGAACATTTATAATCTAAACATAGATTGGTCTTCGGTCCCTAATGGCTCCTACAGTGCCAGCAGAAAGTTCCCCCCTTCCTAGGTAATCACTAGCCGGATGCCCGTCGATGTGACCCCCTGTGGGCCACCACTCGTCAAATCAAATCTTTGCCTCAAGACACTCATATATGATTATTATATACCACTCTTTCCACCTGGACGGCTCCGATTCACCCGACCTCTCTGTCTCCCACACCCCAGCCTCCACTCAGATCCTTTCCCTCCAAAATTCCTCCCCCTTTACGTGTCACTCACCCCTCCACCCCACATCATCACTCGCTGCCACACCTCACCCACAGAATCCTTGTCCTTAGTATAATAACCCCCGAAATCACTATTTTGCCTTTCAATAAGAAAAGCCGTTACGTATTTCGTAAGTATGGATAATATAGTTGCTAACATAAAAACGTAACGTTACACTTCCTGCACACATGAGATTTTAACCATAGTAAAGAAAAGTCAAATGCTTTGGGAATCATATATAATTGAACGATCACTACAGCCCCCATATTCTATAAATATTGGAGTAATAATAACAGTAAATAATAAAATTGAAAGCAATGGTCCCTTTCTATCTCTCACTTCCTAATTCTGACCGAAAATTGAACAAAATTTATAGGTCGAAACTCCGAAAATAGGAGCCGTTTCAATTCTCTTTTAACTCTTTATCTATGGAAGTTGTACATTGTCCAGAGGTGAAATTCGGGGACGTTTGGGGGGCGGCTCCGCTTGGATTAAGGCCTCGGGATTCTCGGAGCGGGTGTCGCAACTCTTGCAAGCGGCCGCATCCAGCACACCGACGGGGCTGGCGGGCTCGGACGGAGGCGGGGCTGAGCTACCAGCTTTATGGCTGGAGGATGAGGGACACGTGTCGATCAGGTACTCCTCCATGAGTTGGTGACAGCTTCTCACACTTTCCTGTCCCCAATAAGAAAGAAAGAAAATGAATTTTGTAATTTACCGCGAGAAATATTTACTTTTTTTTTTTTTTTTTCACAGCTTTCTATGCTTCTCTTTCTCTCACTCTCGACTCTTCGATTTTCTCATCTAACAGAAACTAAAAATATTAATTATTTGTAAAATCAACCCCAACAAAGTTCAAAAATTGCTCGCAGACCCATGGATTATTACTTTGTTTACTCCTTCGTCAAACACCGCTCCTGCTTGGTCTTCCGCCGCCACAGACTCAACGCTTACGCCAGCGGCGCAGAGCACAGCCGCCGCCGCCACCGTCGACGGTGAAAAACCCAAGAAATCAATCACTGAAACACAAAACCAGAATATCACAACCAAAAACTAGAACAGAAAAACCAAAGCTTTGTCTGAAAAAAGAGTTATAGTACTACGTAGTTCTACCTCGTATGGTTTTGAGAACCAGATCAGAAGAAGCCTCAAGAAGGTCGAGAAGGGAAGAAGCCGGGAGCTTAGAGATGAAATGGGGGAGGAAATCGAAGGGTGTGACGGAGCGGAGTCTCCAGTTGAGACTGGACATGACCAAAAGCTCCATTCTTTGGACCGTTTTGGGTTCGAAGACGAATCTTGGCTCGAAGATTTGGAGGTCGACGATGTAGGGGACATTAGGCTCCTCCATCTTGGCCGCTAAAGACAAGCACGCCACCGAGAGCAGCTGAAACGGCCACCGCCCATGCTGTTGCTGCAGGCAATAAAGAAAACAACGTACACAAACAATAAGAAAACAAACCCACTAAGACGAAGAGGTTTTGTTCGGAGAAAGAGAGAGTTACCGGGAGGGAGCGGGTGGAGAGGAAACGGTCGAAGTAGTTGACGGAGAGGAAAGCCGTGAGCGGGGCAAAGCGGTAGTGGGAGTGGACTTTCAAGATCCAGTTGATGGAGTCCTGACGGGCGGTGACGTCGACGGTGCGGTCACGGCAGAGGGAGAGGTAGTTAGGGGACGGGAGGTGATGGGAGTCGGAGTCGATCAGGCGGCGGAGGGCGGAGGAGGAGGAGGAGGAAGACATGGGTGGGTTTTGGTCATGGCGAGGAGGGAGTGAGGATTTGGAATTGGGTGTATGGCATTGTCTTTTTAGAGAGGGCTTGGGTTGGGTTGGGGGTTTGGATTTGCTAGCTTGCTGTGTCTGAGGGAGTCTGGTTGCGTCTGAAAGAGTGAGTGAGTGTGTGGTATGAATGAGTTGGTTTTTTTTCTTTTCTCTTCTTTTGTTTTCTTTGCACTTTTGTGTGTTTCTTTTGTTTGTTTATGGCATGGAGTGCTGTGTTGGTGGAAAAGAAGAGAGAGATGGTGCATCATACAAATGGTCAAGCATGGTGATGGAGGTAGACACCGTAGAGTAGGGTATAGAGAGAGAGATTGCATTTGAAGCTGTGCGTTTTAGTGTATTTCTTCTGTATTCTTCTTGTTCCATACGTATATACATACGTCGTATTCAGTCATGCATATGAAAGGATTCAACATTTACATTTTAGGACACCCATTGTTGCTAGAAAGTGTGATTGATTGATGAAATGCGTGTTGTTCCGGGTCTTTCGTTCTTGCTCTCAAGAGAGGTCTGTGAGTTGAGAGAAATTCTTAGGCAGGGCCTGCCCTACCACGTGGTAGTAGGACAGCCCGATCAAAATTAAGAAAAAACTTTGCATATCTCGAAATTAGCCATCTTTTAATAAAGCAATATACCCAAAACACCCCACTACAAGGTTCTGATTGGGCAGTCCTACCGCCATGTGGTACGGCTGCCTTACTTAAGAATCACTCGTGAGTTGAAACCGAAAGTTCTGACAACCTTAGCAGGTTTTGGTCAGCAGTTGTGGTGACAACCATTGTTTCTTGGTAAGATCGCCTTTATTTTGGTCAATCTTTGTGCTCAGACAACTTGATCATTCAAGATACCGTTACTTTTCGTTTAGCTGTATTAATGTATTTTGTTATTAAGCTTATGAGTTGTAATCTTTTTCATTATTCAATGAATGTTTTTGTTATTGTTCGTAAAATAAGACATTAATTATTAGGTGAAAAAATATTCTTTGAACGTTATAATGAAAACGAACTGTATGTGCAACTTAGAAGAGCTGGAAATTTTTTTCTACTTTATGAAGGTTAACGGGAGCTAAGGTCTTTGCGGCACAATTTTGCTAGTGATCTGATTATGATGGTTCATGAATAGAATGTTAAAGATTTCAATCGAACATACAGATTATGATGCTACATTTCTTTTAGTCTAAGTGAAGAATTATAATTTGACCCCAAAGGAAAAACTATACAAGGTACCACAGAAGCATTTTGTGGAGTCAAAGAAACCAAAATATCTGTTCAAGTGTTCGGTTGAAATAGAAAACAAAATTCTATCATCACGTACTGTTTACCTCTTTTATGAAGGAAGAATTCCATTAAACAGATGAAAAGTTAGTACATGCTATAATAATCCACCTCCTAGAGGAAAAGTTGTTTTCTAATTGCTAGTTGTCTTTGAGGAATAAGTTGAATTATTAGGTGTAAAAGACTCTTTACAAGAGGTCAAGAGGTTACCATTTAGAGGTTGGAATGAGGAGAAAAGGCATACCATTACAACAACCCGTGATATCCCTCAAGCATAGAGTAGCTACAATAGACCCACCTAATCCAAGTCATTCCAATAGTAACCATACCAATAAATCTCAACCAGAACAAAATTTGACATTTTTCAATCTTGGATAGATTAGGATGTAGTCATGTAGGGTGCAATTTCTGTGACAAACATTAGCTCTGTAGTGGATGATAGGCCAATGTATGGAGCAAAGTTGTAAACTTACATGTTTTATATTGAAAAACACTGTAAACACAAGAACACTAATTTTTATTGACTTATTATGTGTGACTGGTAAATAATTACACGTATTTGAAATTTATTTTAAAGATGACAACGTGATAAAACAATAAACATGAAGATAGTTATATATACAGTAAAACATTTGGACTTCAGACCCTCATGAGCACAAAAATACCTATTTCTACACGATGGGAGTGGTTTACGAGTCATAAAATGTATCTATAATTTATCTTAAGACCTTGTAAGTAATGGTGTGGTGGTCCTAGAACATGATCTTGTTGCATTATGAGATGTTTGTTTGTGGTACATTTTTCTAGCCTTCATTACCTAGGCTAACCCTGGAGTACATTATACATTTCCTGTGGTATAGAAAATCAAACACTAGCATTATGCCCCAGACATCTTTTCAAGGAAAAACCATCATGGTCACACTAATTAATTACTAACACATTGGTATAAATGTATGAAAAACCTGCTCTTGGGATTTAGCAAAATAGGTAAGAAGTGAAGGCTTAGGTAGAAGATTCAATAGGAATTTCTTGTTTTGTGTTAAGAAAAAGACCAAAAGTTGGGGCAAAGCTATGGACCTACGGTGAGTATGGTCCAAAAACCATATAGGTGTAAGGTGTAACAGCACTTAGAACTCTCATGCTATATAATTCATGTTTGATTTTACTTGAGGCACATATTTACCCAAATACAAACGTACGAGTGAAACCCTAGCCTCTGGCGGTGGTTTCTTCGTTATTCTCAGCCAAGTCTCGTCGTTTCCTCTTCTTTTCCGATTTGGATATTGTCTTCTGGCATATCGATCAGAGGCTCTAAGGATCTTCATAAGCTAGGGGTGTTTCATTAAAGTAGCTTTGTGTTCGCACTGTTGTTCTCAATTGGTTATTACCATTCTTGTTTGGGTCTACGCTGTGAATGTTTTTAACCACACCCGACTTTTCTCTGCTCTACTGCAGAAATCACAAATAGTTTAATACCGGACCCAGCAAATGCTTTAGTTCATTATCCTAGTTCTTTTAGGAAAAGTTATTCTACTTATGAATCTATATTATAAGTAAGATTATTGCAGAGTATACATTGGATTACTCATCATGTACTAGAACAGATCAGTGATTTTCTATTTAGCCCCAAGAGGTAATTTAGTACGGGAAGCCAAAACCAAAAACAACTAATCTTTGGTTTGCAACAGTAGTATCACATATTTCTCTTCATGACGTATCAAATTCTTGAGAAATCGGGTACATAGATAGTTTCCAAGCTATTACTAAACTTGTAACATCGATTAGTCAACCATAACAACAAAATTACAAGCTTAGAATCAAGTTGGTTTCCCATATGAAATGCTCCTATAGATATCTATTTTCTCTACTATTTAATTTTCCTCTGTTGGTGTCAGACTGAAGGGAAATGCCTATTAAGGTTGTATGGAAGTGAGTAGAACTCTTCGCTCCTGGTATCTGTGTCAAATTTTCTGAACTTTCCCCACCAGTGTCGGCCACTGTCCCGCCTAGTAGAACTGTGTCCACGGCCCATGGTGAGGTCCAAGAAGAGAGCAACTATGATTGCTACAGTTGCAGCAGAAGAGAAAATTACTTGCACAATGTTGTTGAACTGCAGGTGGAAACAATCAATATCCAATCATGTGTTAGTAAGTAGGAAACAGCTTTCTGTAAATAAACATCAATTACAAAAGGAAAAATTTGAAGATAATTGAAATTCAACAAGCTCACCCAGATTTGATGTGTGTGAAGAGGGCCATGACCAGCAGTTAAGATGTAGTCATGAAAGTACTGAGGCACAGAAAGACCCATGAAGAGAGAAAAACCAATGATGAACTTTGACCTAAAGCTGTTAAGGTTGCAGAACTGCAATAAACCAAGACCAGCAGAAACTGCACAACCACAATCAAAGTTTCAAATTAGATGATATATGTGAATGAGCATCCACATTATTTATAGTACTCGAGACATGCAAAAATATCAAAAAAATAGAAGTTCAAGTATTCTGATGATCATAACTGACATAGGAAAGAAAGACTTACCAACATAGGCATAGAGAACACAATACAGAGCTGCCACAATTGGAAGTGGTATAGATGCAAGAATAGCCCCAAACTTTCCTGTGAATGACATAAATAGTGACATACTTAGATCACATAATAAAACAAAGTCACAAACATTCTAAGCTCCCGGTTGCATCATGCTTTTGATTCTTATTAAGCAAATCAGTCATCTCCGTTGGAGAAACAACCAGGAAGATTAAGGTGCTACATGCAATATATACCACACACACCTAATACAGAGAAGAAAAACATAAAGCCTGCTGATATTTGAATCACTCTTCGACTTCCAACACGTGTCAATCCCAACAAACCTGCATTTTCACTAAAAACAATAAAGTTAGATAGCAATTTCACACTACCAAATGTTTATACTGGCTTCTTGTTTTCTGGTGTTTTCACTAGAAAACAGTGTAATGCCTACAACTAGGGGCAAAGAAACTCGATGACCATTTGGAACTTTGAACATGATCAATGATTGTGACTCATCTACTATTCTAAAGAAATTTACCCAAACTTGTATTACAGACTGCTAACAAATCAACACCTTTGTACTTCATTCCTCTTTCTGTAGCTACTGACAACATTTGGTTAAGGTTTCATTTTATTGTACTAGCAATATTAGAAATGCACATGTAAGCCAGGGCTACCATTTACAAATTGATTAACCAGATTCCCTATAGTTCTACAACAGATGATGTTAGAATTGCACAAATAAAATGCTTACACTGATGCAGTTGAGCCAGTTAATGAGCCAAAGATGCCATTCAGAAGAGTGCTTATGCCCTGAAATATTTACAAGCAAGATTAGCTTTCCAACACTAAAAAGAGTCTTCACAAATTATTATTATAAGGATGTGTCAGTAACCACTTTTTACCTGCCAGCCTATACCTCGGCTCAGAACAGAAGGTGGTGGAGGGGTGGCACTCCCATATCTTGATGCAGCAATGAATACACCTATGGACTGCCCTCAAGTGAAAAGAAGAAAGAAATGTCAGGGACAACAAACACAATTAGTACTGATTTTATATAATTTTAAGAAATATGCACATTTCAAGTCATAAGAAAACAAAAAATCATTAAAAATGACAAGTATAGTCAATTTCTTTTTAAATTCCTCAAGATGCATTAACAGGGATGCATATACCTGATGCATACATTCAACAAGCTAACAGCTACACGCCTACACTTGCAGAATAATCATTTGCATGCTTAATATTAGTTTCACTATGTATTGGGTTATATGGCACGGTAAACTAAATAAGAATCAGCTCCCTAATTTTTACCTCAATCATGGCAACAAAAGCAGCAGCCATAATTGCAAGAGTATATCCAGCATTAAAATCCGGCCGCCCCCATTGGAATGGATAGGGAACCCTTACCCTGCATATGGTGGAACAAAAATAGAACCATAATTGAATGTCATATTATTGTCTGGTAGACTGTAGTCAAATTTCAAATTAAGAAATTTTCATATGACAGTGTTAGAACAATACCAGACTACCAGAGCTTTTGGCTCCAGGACTAAACTTACTTCACAATACGAAACTAATGGATTAGAGTGGCAGAAATGTTTATAAGAGTCTGTAGTATTCAAATCTCTATGATAGGTTAGGCTTTAGTTGTGTTTCTTTCCCTAACAGAATCTCAGTAACTTCTCTATCACTGAACCCAGGTCATAGAAACAGGTTATCCTGTAATACCATCTATACCATTGCACACGTGTTTCTTTCGCATGAAGAAATTTTGTTGACAATTATGCTCTTACAGAATGACTGCATTTCAGTATCTAGCAACTAATTCATTAACATAAGCTATAAATGATTGAGTGACCATTCCTGTAACCCATGAAGGATTTCTTGAAACTGTTAATGCAGGTGCTTAAGACATTAAATGCAAATGCTGGACTGAAATTAAGCTGGAAGTTGAGCTTACCAAGGAGCAGCCCTAACAAGCCCAGAACGATCAGTGCGGCAGCTAGTTTGAGTTCTAGGGGATCTATGATCATAAGCACCAGCTGCAGTCAAAATTACTGCGTACACCCATACTATTGCAACAGTGAATAGTACCGCAAATCGAACAAATATTGGTATCTTTAACTTCATTGTGCAGGCATACTGCAGTATCAATTTTTAAACATTAGAATAAACCTCAAATTATGCAAATACTAAAGGATATTATGTTATATTCTACCATAAAACAGCTACATAAGAAATTAAAAACGTAATTCAATTTGACTGAAAGAAAATATTGATTCAGCATGTCACACACCTGTGATAGAAGAAGCAATATAACTAAGGCCGGTAATCCAACTTCAACACAATTTGCCAACTGCAACCATCAAGCACAAAAACAAAGTGTCATGATCAAAACAACGTAATACCTACATAGCAGAAGGCCGGAAGCCATGCATTCACACTGAAAAGAAAGACAAAAAATCATTTTTTTATTTCTACTTCTCTTGGTTGTAGGTTAATGTCTTTTAGTCAACTGATCAATAACAGTATAACACAATGGAACATTCAGCATACTTACCAAAGGAAAACCAAGTACAAAGAACCCCAGTCCAGTAAGAGTCACTAGAGGAACAGAAGAGAGAGGACTAAGATACCTGCACCAAACCATGTCAATAGTCAAGTTCTTCCCTAAACAAAGTAATAACTACGGAGCACATTTATCAGATTCCAATTGGCTTTATTGCTTCAACCCACCTCCCAAAAATTCTCACAAATCCCAAAAAGCCAAGGATCATTTGCAAGAATGATGCAAGTATGAGCGCTCCTTGTATTGCTTTCATAGTTTCTCTGAACCTCTAAAAACAAAATCAAAGAACACAACAGAGAAAGTTAGTGCAAACATAATCATATAACACTTCCATGTAAACACACATTCTGTCCAAGAGTCCAACAGTGTGAGATCTAGGAGATAGGAAAGTGACAAATTGGGCTAGACCAACCTGGTGGGGGTCTATGAATACACTGAACCTCCTGGAATGAGCAATGGAGAGAGCAGGGATGATGAAAGAGTATGAAGCCCCCATCACCACAGGGATACGAGTCCCAAACCAAGTCTGTAACAGTGTATTAATGCCAGCGACAAAGAGCACAGTATCAATCACTTCTGCCTTTTCTACCTATTAAGATAAAGATTAAAGAATGTCTGAACAAAAAGAGTGCAAAGTTTAACGAGAACTGAAAAAGATTGTGCAGAAGTTTTGCAGGTCTTACATCACCACCACCCATTATAGGGACAAGCACGGTGGGGATGAACACAGTGGTGCCCAACATAACAAGAAAGTGCTGAAATCCCAGAAGTATGGCTTCAGCTGCATTCAATCAACAATTTATAAGCAATATAGAAAATGATGAAGATCAAATTGAACGAACACTAATCTCCATTTCTTTGCAAGAAAAGAATCTAGTAGAAGTTGAAAAGTGAAAAAAGAAACCGAGAATGAAATGCAGGGGAGACTAGTAAAAGTAAGATAACATTGGAGAAACATAAATAAAACGAAATATGTTACACCATCTGATTAGTTTGCCAGAAAAGTGCAGTAAAACAGAACAGAAAAGCGGAAACTATGAAGAGCTGAAAATTACATCCAGAAATTTTGAAGACACAAGGAAAAAACAAGAAGAGATGAAAAAGTTGATAGGATTCTCTGTTTAGATTTTAGAGAAGAAGAAAAGTAGCATACTTGCATGTTATATATGATTCAATCAACGCTTTGTTTCATTTTTTTTCTTTCTCTCATACCCATTTTCCTTTGTAAAACTCACTTTCTGGGTAACCACCCAGAATTGACACTACCCAAACAAGAGGAGAATACCCAGCACAAGTAATTTCATCAACATACACATACATTTGGCCCAAAAGTAAGGAAAAACCTGAAATTCAGAATGACAAAATTTGTAAACACAAGAAAACACCCAAAACATAAAAGAGATGAGAAAGTTGATGGCTTTTGTGTCCTTGGAGAAGGGAAAAGGCACCACCAAGAGTGATATAAACAAACCAATTAACATCCACATACACATCCACTTTGAGTTTTGAGGCAGAGCTATGACCGAAACTTAAACCTTTCATAAAACCCATTTTCCCTTGTTACCACAGATTTTCTGGGTAACCAAAAAAGAACTTGGATGACACAAAAAAACAAAGGGAAAACCCAGCACAAGTACATTGTCACAAAAACAGGGTAGTGTTGTTTTGTGTGTGAAGAGGAGTGAGAGAGAGAGAGAGAGAGTTACGCCAAGGAGGAGAGGAGGTCATGCAGAAGTCGACGCCGGGAAGCTGGTCCTTTACCGGATGTGGCTGGAAGTCATCGGCTTTTTGTGCCGCCATTGCCGGAGAGAACAATAACAACAACAAAAAACAGAGCTCTTTGAAATGAATTTCTGTCTCTGAGGCTCGGTGGCTCTTTGTCTCTTATTATCACACACACTTTGAAATGAGTAGAGAGAGAGTGGTACGAACTGGTGTGACTATCTATATACAGATGTGTTATGAAAATATTGACCAGAGAGAGATAGAGGAATTAGGGGGGGTTTAGGCAGCAGCGTTCTGACTATGATTCAACAAAATGCTATGACCAAGCTACCCCCATTTACTTCTCCTTCACGGCTTCACTGCCTCAAATTCTTGGCCTTTACCAACAACATACAAAACGTATGTTCTGCAACACATAGGTCTTAATTTTCTCAACTCTCGTCTCTGTTTTTCCACTTTTTTCTTCTTTGAGATTCTCTAATTTACCTACCATAATGCCCGTTTGAGTTTACAATAGTAATAGATCGATACTTTTGGTAGAAGTGTTTTTAGTCAAAACCACATACACACTGGTTTGGAAAATACAATTACTTTGATTGAAAATGTATTTAGAAGCACTTTCTGAGGTGTTTCTGTATAATTATTTCTTCCTGCCGTTAAACGTCTTTTTTTAGTAATTCTTGAGCTCATTCCTCGTCATTTTTGTGCATTGAGCTTAGGAAATTAGGAATACTCCAAATCGACCGAAGAGCTTTCGGTTCTCTTAAAACGTTTTTGGCACTTTCAAAGACAGTGTAACAACTAAATAACTATATTTTATAATAGTAAGATTATAACACCGTGGATAATAAATTATGCATTGTTAGGAGTTTTGAGGTGCCAAGAGTGGTAAATTCGTGACATCTTTTGGGCATGCATTTCGGAGGAAAAACAATTTATGTACGTTTTAGAAAAATCCATGATTAAATAGTGCATTTAACTAGGAACATTAAACACTATCTTGTATTGCATTAAACTCTAATCAGTATAATTAGACTAATACTAGTACTAGTACTTAAGTATGGCTCAATTTGAATAAACGTATTAATAATTATCTGATTTATTTAGATAAATTTGTTTAGTCGTTTCATCGGAGAATGGAGACTATTTTCATGATTCTCATTATGAGTTTTCTGTTGTGAAGGTGACAAACCAGAATCACAATAGATCTCTTTTAAGTTGGAGTAATAATGTGGTGGACGACTATGGAGAGCAATAAAACTTCATTGTACTCATTCAGTGACAGGTTTTATAGCGCAGGCAAAGCCGGCTGCAGCAGAGTTGAATAGCAGCAGCAACATATCTCCATGTCAGAAAGAGTATCAAAACTTCAAAGCGATTTCCCTTGTTCTTATTTTCTCATAAAACCCAACAGGCCAACAAACAGAGTCCTTCACTGTGATAATGTGTGTCTTATAGTGCAGACTTGTAACTGAACACAAATTAATTTTGGTAAAATTGCATTAAACAGTCCTCAAAACCTCGGATTAGAATGGCCCCTCTCACCTGATTAGATGGTAGAGACTAAAGGACTACGTACCCTTAAGTGAGTATATGCTAAAGATGCAAATAATTATTTCTCTAGTTGATGTGGTGGTTGATTTGGTGCAATTGCCAATTAGGCAATACTTGCTACAGGTGCTCTGCTAATTCTTGGTTGGTTTGACAAAGGGTACAATAGTACTGAGTTGCTGACTGGTCTTTCTGTAAGAGTATGATGAAGCTTACTCCATATTGACTGTAAAAGTTGTTGAAAATCTGAAACCTTGATTTGTGCAATGAGCAAGTAACAGGACCCACAGTCAAAACAGGTTGTGCCAACCAGTACTCCTTTCCTTGTTCGGTTTAACTTTGGTAAGCTGTCCAGTAGGGTAAGAAAACTATAGAAATTTTACAACTACCAAAGAACTTAATATACATGTTCATGAATTTAGGGTCTCCGTGATCTCGTAACCTTTCTAGTCTCATGGTGTATCAGAGATTTTGTAGCTCTGTTAGGAAGATATGTTCAGGTTTTTGGTGCGACTTGTCTTATAAGTAGTCGATAATTGCTTTCCTTCCGTTTAATGAAATTTCATTCAAGATATAAAAAAGAATATACATGTTCATCTTTAATAAGTATTGATTTTAGAATTTAAATTTGTGGTTGATCTAATTAAGTCATTCAGCTATTGAATTACTTGCCTAGTGTGTCACATTATATAGGTAAATAGCTAGTCATTCTACTATGGATGTGGATGAAACGAACATCTAATGTGCATATAATCCTTTCATAATTTTTTGCTCTAGGCTCATATTAATTTAATAACAAATTACATATAAGTTATTGACAAAAAATGACTTAACAAATACATCTTTTAAAAATTGAATTAAACATATAAGGACTAAATCTTACAAATAAGGACAATCTGCTCTCTACTTACCACATGTCATGAGTTAATTTACTTTTTTACTCTTAACTACTTCTTTTGACTTTTTTTTTATGTTACTTTTTTTTTTTTTTTTTTTTTTTTTCTGAGAATAATCCCTTTATGTTACCTTTTCTTTTCCTGAGAATAATACCTTTATGATACTTCTCAAAAGAAAAAAAAAAAAAAAAACTCTTCCTTTTATAAGTTTCTCTCAGAGCTCTTCGTCAAACTTTTTTTTTTCTTCTTTATTGCTAAACGTGTCCTTGGTTTAGTAGCAGCTTCATTTGCAGTAACAGGAGCAGGGGCCAGGGCAGTAGCAGGAGCAGGAGCAAGGGCAGTAACAAGAGCAATTAGATCTGTCAATCCATGAATGACAGATCAATTCAATTTGAACAGTAGCAGATCATATCATTGATAGTAGCCGATCATATCATTGAACCAAATTGCAGATCATATCACTGAACAGTAGCAGAGCATATCATTGAAATCATATTTTGAAATCGTTGCATGATAGTCTCATCTTCTATACTAGTAAAAATGTATTTCTCAATATATGAAATCAAGCTATCATTCATAAAGTCGTCTCCCATTCGATTTCGCAAACGAGTCTTCACAATGTTCATAACAAAAAATATGCTCTCTACACTTGCAATCGCAACTGGTAAAATCAATATCAATGTCACAAAAGAATTAGCTGAGAATCATTACTTAACAAAATACACACACACACATACATATAGATGCACATGTTATTGATATTGATGTAATAAAATATTTTCTTAATCGTTTATGTATTAGACTTGAAAGAGAAGTTTTAAATACACACCCCTAATTACTTAATACACACTCCATACTTAATACACCACTCATTTAATTTTTTATTCTAATATTTTACTAAATACACAACCCAAAGTACCTAAAATATCATTAATCTCAAAAATCATGAAATATCCTTTTTTTTTTTTTTTGAATAGGATTTGATGTTATTAGATATCAAAGCCATGAAAACAGGCCAGAGTCTAACATGCACTTACATAAGAATCCGGTAAATCGGATAAAACCTATCTAAGCCAATACTAAACTCATTAAAGTCTAAGGGACGCTCGCCGGAAAGCAAGCCTAAGACGAGCAAGAACAAAATCGCTATTCTAAGGAAACATCATTCATCTAGTCTAATTTGTCAGCACGCCATTGTGGTACAAATAACAACTAGAAACATCTTAGAACAACTCATAGAGATTACTCCAACTCTAGAAGGCTTGTAAACCGGATGTCTAATAGCAGAGACTTAAGAAAATACTGGCTCCGCCCCCTTAGGGTTGGAGCCAGCACCCTCCTTAGCCTCATCAAGAGCCAACAACCTCGGCAACAGGTTGGTCTTGCTCTGCTTGTCCAACGCCATTGTAGCAAACTCAACCAGCCCAAACTTGAGCTCAAGACTAGGCCTGAAGGCCCAAACATCCCTCAGACCAAGTTTGAGCCCAGGCCCATTGACCCAAGCCCAAACCCGATCCAGAGGGAACGAGAACCTGATCCTCTGCCTCCAGCCAGCCTTTGTCGCCGCCAGGCCATCCGGCAGCCGGCTGTTCCACCCATTCATCAAGCGTTGACCACCCTGGCCAAGTCGTCCGGCAGAAGACCCACATCTGCCCTCGATTTCAACCAATATGCGATCAATCCGTGCGTTGAAGATCATACAGATCAGACTGTCATACACCCAGCCACGACGTTGCACGCCAAGCGTCGTTCGCATCTGCATCTCCGGTATCGTTCCGGGCCACCACAAGACTCGCAGCCAGTCCTCGCCGTAGATCACCAGAGTAAATCCAACCCCGATGAAAATCCACCAGATCGAACCCAACCCCGACTCCGGCGTTGCCTGCATCAATGCCATCCACCAGTGCAAACACCAACACCTGCTCTGCAGCAGAGCAACTAATAGGCCAGTTCCACCATCGAAGACCCAATTACGCCGCCCGGTCAGACGCCAGAGCAGCCACATCAACACTGTCCTCCAAAGGCTGCCTCGCCATCCCTCACACCAAGGATGAAGGCGGTCAATGGTGAAGCACGTTCGTCGAGGCGAACACAGATGCGGAGATGACGGAGATCTCCATAGAAGCAGCTCATTGAAGGCGGCGGCGCTAGGGTTCCGAGTGAACTCGCTCTCCCTCTCGAGTCTCATCTCTATAATTCAGTCAACTTTAATTCAGTTCTAAAATGCACATCCATGAAATATCCTATTATTTGACTATAGTATTTAATATGATTAGTATATTCTAGTATATTAATTGATGTTTTGTAAATGACCATATTGATTACTTGTGTTAGTTATTGAAAAATCCATAAAGATTTATTATTGTCCACTTTAGATAGATGCATATAAATAGGTTTTGTATTATTTTAGTTCTCATCAACCAAACACCATGTTAATCAAGTATAAAATTATGAGTTGAACATTTAACCAAAACTATATCAGTAGTTTCTTCATAATGGCAGAACTACAAAGTTGTCATTAGAGGGGCCAAACAATTTAACAATTACAAAGTTTTTTCCCCCGTGAATGAATTAATCATATCTCTTAGAAAAAAAGAAGAAGGAAATTAACTAAAAAATGGGATCCGTTTTAAAAACATTTAATGTCATTGATTTTGAAATTCTAAATATTATGGTTTCTAACCTCATTTAATTACAATTTATATAAAGAAAAATTAAATTAGATAGTTTCTAACTTTATTCTTGTATTAAATTAGGAGGCCATGTATAGAAATTTGTTGTGTTTATCTAACAATTTATACATAAAATGAGCCAAAGTTATCTCACTTACCCCCATCACTTGTTTCCCGTCATTACAGACGATGCTCTCTTCTCTGACTCCCGCAAGGGAGGTTTCTCGACGGCGACTATCTTCGGGTGGTGTCAGTCTTGTGCTTTTGACTGCGAAGGGTATCTTTCCTCCTTTCTCTAGTTTACTTCTTGGTGCTGCCGGCGGGATTTCTTGTCGGGGCTCCTTGCTCCTGTGCTTCTGCCTAATATTGCTCATCGCCGGCGTTGGGTATGGTGATGGTGGTGTTGATATGAGATTGGATCGGACTGTTTGTGATGTGGGGCGAATGGATAGCGGTGTTTGGCCTGGGGAATTCAGCGGTGTTTGGCCTGCGGACGTCGGTGGTGCTTGGACCTGTGGTGGTCGTCGCCTTGATTATCCAGGTTGGTTTGCCTGGGATTACATAGCTCTGATGGTGTTAATGGTGGATCGGTCTTGCTTGTCGGCGGTCCGGTGCTCGAATTCGGATCCAATTGTGCAGTATGTCCTGTGCAGCGGCGATCTCTTCGACGCCAGCAATGGTTTCCATGGGAGCAGTAGCTTCCATGGCGATGGCGGGGGTCTCCCAGAGGGTGGCGGCAGCAGCAGTCCTAGGTTTTGGGCCCACATGGAGGTGGCGGCGGCAACACCAGGGCTATCTTCTCCTCTAGGGTTTGCGGAAATTGGGCCTTGGATATGGTCCATTTCTGTTGGGCTCCGGGTTCGTTGTTGGCCTATGTTTTTATTTTTTAATTTAGTAGTGGGCCTTTCTCTTTTTGTCCAAAAAGAGGGTGGGTCTGTGTTTTTCTTGGCTTGAGCGGGAAAGCACGCGAAGAAAGTTTGGGGCTCTGTTGTCTTTTTTAATTTTCTTCAGAGCTCTAATTTTTCTTTGTCTGAGCTTAATACTAAAAGGTGGGTGTGCTAGGGGTGTGCTGAGTAGTACGCTTGTGTGAGGGGTGTGCTAGTGTAGTGTGCTCTATGTAATGGCTTCTTCTGACGGCCCTATGGGCAAGTCGTTATTGTACTGCTTGCTGAACTTTATAAAAGTGTGACCTTTTCAACTCAAAAAAAAAAAAAACAATTTATACATAAATAGTTTAATATAATGAAAATATGACTATTTCTTTTTCTTCTAATGCATAGATGTCTGTTTTAGTCATTTAACCTACCTACAAAATCTAATTTAAAATATAAAATAATAGGGATGTGTATTAAGTGATTAGGGATGTGTATTTAAAATTTCTCGACTTGAAAATATGTAAATAAGAAAGAAATAAAAATCATTAATATAGAATGGGTTATATATTGGATGTCAAAAAGATTTGGAAAAGGAAAATATTATATATTATTAATTATCAAGGTTGGGAACACCGAGCATGTCTGCTCAAACAATCCCACAAAAATAAAAAATAAAAAAGAGCACGTGAAGTACTCTAAAGATGGTTCATCATCATTAGTCAAGTTGATAAATCAATATAAAAATATATAGCAAAATTTTATGGGGAAATGATCATTTATCCAATTTTGGAGTTAATTAACTTCACTTGCCCAAACACTCTAAGAGATTGCCCACTTACCCAAACACTCTAAGAGATTATTTCCCTAATACCCAATTAATTATTTTTTTTATTCTTTTTTTCTTTATTTTTGGGACTTTTTTGCCCTCTCCTTCTTTCTCACTTAGAGAGAGAAGTCATCGGAGACCTTGCCGGACTCCAGTGACCAGTGGCCGGTCGCCAACTCCGGTGACGGACTCCGGCGACCGGAATCAGGCGACCATTCACCGGAATCCCGAATCCGGCTACCGGACTAGTAATCGGATTCCGGCGTCTGAATTTATTGCCCCCCTAATAAGGCCCAGTAATTATATTATTGCCCCCCAATGAACATATTATTGCCGCCCAGTAACAAGTTTATTAGGGATCAATAATTAATAAAAAATGAAGATGTTTATAATTTTGAAAGTTTTTGTAGGTTTATCCAAATAAATAATCTTATTATTGCCCCGTAATAATCTTATTATTGCCCCAATAACCATATTATTGACCCCCTAATAATCGTATTATTGACCCGCAATAGACATGTATAACTCCTCAATAAAACCTTTTTTTTTCATTCTTCTTTCTTCTTTCCTTCCTGCCATGTATAACTTCAGCCAGCTTGAGCACGCCATCCTCCCCATTAACAAACTGCTCGACTTCAAATCCAGATGCACGATGTCATCAAAAAAAAAAAGAAAAAAAAAATCCAGATGCACGATCATATTCCAATAACACGCGTCGATCCCAGACAGCATCTGCAGCATCCACCTCTTGACCTCGCCGCAGCCCATCCCGCCCTCCTTCTTCTTCGCCGCTCTGATCAGTGGCCAGAAACTCGAGCACGAGCACGGCGTCCTCGTCCTCACGTCAGAAGTACTCGTACAAAATGACGACGTTGGGGCAGCCGTGGAGCGTCTGGAGCGCCTCGATTTCGCGGAAGGCTGACTGGTAGTCGTGGACCTCCTTAAGAGCGACACTGAGGTTGTCGGCGAGACGGCGGGCGCGGTAGACGTCGGAGTAGGCGCCGGATCCGACCCGCTCGAGGATCTGGTACTTGGCGATTATCTTGGGTCGGGTGTGGATGCTCCAGCTCTTTGCCGGTGGAGATCGATCAGTTTCAGTTTAGAGAGAGAGAGAGAGTCCGGGAGGAGAGAGAGTCTGAGAGGAGAGATCGAACAGTTTCAATTTAATTAATAGGGGTAAAATTGTCAGTAGATGTTAGACTTGGTAAATGGGGTTAAAAAACTCTTAGTGGAGTAAGTGAGCAATTTTTAAGTTGAAATTTGGTAAGTGGTCACGTGTATATATATATATATATATATATATATATATATATATATATATATTTTACAGAAAACTTGAGTGGGGTACGGGACCCAGATGGCCCTTGCCTCCCTCTCATGATTGGGTCAGTGGCAATACCCGTAAATTGTGATGAAACCCGAGCATTTTGGTAATTTTCTATTAGAATTAGGAGTCAGGTTTACATTATTTGGCTTTTGGGCTTGGGCTCATATCCTTATTTGTATAAATTTGTTTGAAAGTGAGTTTTCTATGTTTACATTTGGTCATGTGCTACTATATAATTTTCTAATTTGTTTAACGCGCTCAAGTACTTAAATGACTTTGTCTGAGCTCAATCTCAGGCATGCTTGATTTATTTTTCGCAAGCTTAATCTCTGCTTAGCTAACTCAATTTGTGGAACGAGCTCAAGAAATGATGAGAAAAAGCAAGGAAGAATCAAATGTAAATAGTCATATAAAACAACATAGTATTAATTGTTAATCTCCAAGACTACATACCAAAGGAGAAATTGACTACTTAAATATTCAAAATACCTAAGATGAAAGATATATTTCATCTTTCTTTCTTTTTTTAGTAAAATGAGGTAAGCTCTTTATTGAAAATGAAATATTACAACGATACGATGCAAAAATGCATCAACAACGAAAATAATCAACACGAAAGGAAAGGATGCAAAAATTGCATCTGAAATACGAGGAAATATGAAAATCGCAAGAGTAGCAACGTCGAAGCGCCAACTAATTTTACACTACGGATTGCAGCTGTGTAGTAAATTGAGCAGTCGGTGGTTTGACTACCCATGCAAATCCAACGCACAAACTGACCAAAGTTAATTCGGCTCTGAACCGAGGACAATCTTTCACCTAAAAATCGAAGCCGACCAATGTTGTAAGAACATAATCTTGTTGGCAAATGATCTTTCACGAACGGATACCAAAGACTTAGGTCATGAATCCAGTACCAGTATCGCACATGAGCCCCAAGCAGTTCTAGCAAAAGACAAACAACCCAACAAAGATAGTGGGTCGCACAAGCCCAAATCCCACCTGGATCGCATATTTGGATCTAATTGCAAATCCTACCCAGATCCTAGATCCGGATCCTTCTGCCTCGTTGGATCTAGAACCTGATCTTACGGCATAGCTCCCACCGCCGACTTGACAACGAACCCGACCACCATCGACGCAACTCCGACGAGCTCGAAGATGAAGATCTGACACCAACATCAGGCAACCCATCTCCGACCACCAGACCGGCAACAAGGACTTGCAAACCGCCATTGCCACCACCGAGAGGATCCAAACCGAAATCTCTATCCGGATCCCTCATTCCCCAACAGTCTCCACCATTAGCCGTCGCCCAATCGATGACGTCGTCCACCTGTAACCAACAAAAAACACCACCGAAAGAAGCCGCCGATGCCCAGCCCCGGAATGAGACCTCCATCGATAAATCTCCTTGAATTTGCAGACGACCACTGTCGCCAAATACACTACCACCGCTGCTCTGAAGAGCGACTAGAATAATAAGGAACAGGCCAGAACCCGTGAGTAACTCCATGAAAATAGAGCAGGTACAGGGACGACAATCACGAAAGGATGCTGTTTTCCCAACCCTAGCAGAACTAGGTCCAAAAAAAAAACAACAACTAAAATGTATGATAA
This sequence comes from Rosa rugosa, assembly GCF_958449725.1. Lineage (NCBI taxonomy): Eukaryota > Viridiplantae > Streptophyta > Magnoliopsida > Rosales > Rosaceae > Rosa > Rosa rugosa. The sequence continues at coordinate 5,859,049 of NC_084822.1, forward strand.
ATTTTAATTTACTTTGTTTGACAACAAATTTCATCTTGTTAAGCTTTCTAATATTTGAATTATACTATTAGATATTCAACTATTATAATTCGAGTATGTATATATTGGCGTTATGAGTTAGGCCTAATGTTGGTGTTTCTTGGTTGGCGTAACAAGGTCTGATAGGCATACCATTCTCCTTAATGGACCATTTGTTTCAACACATTTTTTTTACCAAGGTTTTTGAAGGGTTAAAAGGCTTTTTAGGCCCATTTATGATTTTTTTTTTTTAAAACTCTTAGCCCATCTCACCTTTACATATATCAGTGATAATTGAACACATAACCTTTGTGATGTTGGAATTGAACCTATGGCCTATTTATGATTTTATTAGTTGTATTTATGCTGATTTACTTCCACTTTTGGTGTACGAGGGTTGTCACTCAGACGGTTCGAATCGGTTATAACCCTTACCAACTTCGAGACTAAAGTTTTTGGTTTCAAAATGGAGCTACCAATTACCAACCAAAATTTTCGCTCTTTAATTATATCTACCAAATTCAGTATTTCAGTTTTCGGTATTACCAACTTTACAACAAGCATTTATTTGTAATATAAATTAGGATTAGTTTCAGTTTACCTACTTGAACTTTAGGTCAATATTCATGTTAGTCCCTATTCTTCTAATTTCATCAAGATTACCCCTGCACTCTCAATTTTAATCAGTCGTGTCCAATTCTCGAACCTCCATCCAAATATTCCGTCAATTAATGACGTGGCAGCATATAGAATTACTAAATTCCTATAATACCCCTTGTCAAACTAAATGAAAAAAAAAATTAATCTGTTTATTCAATTTTCTCAGCTCACCCATCTCTCCACTCTTGACATCTCTGAAAACTCCTTCAGCCCAATCCCATCCTCCATTTCCTCCCTTTCTTACCTCCAAATCTTGACTTTGCAATCCAACTTGTTCTCCTGCTCACTCACTCCATCCATCACTAGGCTCAAGTCTTTGGATCCCTACACATTTCTCAAACTTCCTTAATAGGATATTTCTCCCAAACTCTCTGAGTTCTTAATTTAATTATACAACTTGAGAAGGCTCGATTTCTCCCAAAATCTGAAGTCCACTCACAATCTGGGCCCTTATCGAAATCGTCTTTCGACGGGTTGACTCAGTTGGAGGTGGTGGAAGCACCATTAGCATCTGCACACATCCAGAAAACCAACAACACCCAGAAACCCAATTCCTCATAAATTCAGAAACCATGGCTGAGAGTGGTTCATCTCGATTCCAAAAACCCTTGCAACCCACAAATCCCAATAGCATTGAAGCATCAACAACAGCCACCCTAGACATTATAATCAGCCAAACCCCATCAAATTCTGCCTCAAACCCCAATTCCATCCCCTCAACCTCCTTGCCAGTTGGTTCAAATCTCATCCCCACCCCTCCCTCCACTACCCAACATCTTTCTCCCTCAATTTGTGGCCGAGTCGCTCTCTATTGACGACTCTGATTTCGTGATTCCGTACCGCCTCAATCTCTGACAGAGACCCAAATTTGAGGAGGCGATGCTATAGAAATTGAAATAGGATTTGAAGGTGTTACCAGAGATTAGGGGGATGGAGGAGTTTGATGAGAATCCGGTGGAGGGATTCGGTGCGGCTCTGCTCGCAAGGGACGAGGAATCGGCAAGAACACAAATGAAGATGTTGGTGTTATGGAGAGGGAATCAATCAGCGGTGCGATTATATAAGCCTTAGTGGGATGTAATCTACCACTTCTAGGATTGACTCTGGGAGACCCTTCGAAAACCCAGTGCTTTTCCAAGCTGAGAGAGTGGAGTCGTAGAAGAACTGAGAAATGGTGGATTTGGTGAGTGAAGAACTGAGAAAATTTAAGAAAAAGATTAGTTTTTTTTTTTCATTTAGGTTTGAAGAGGGGTACTATAGGAATTTAATAAGTTTGTCTCCTGCCACGTCATCATTTGACTGAAGATTTGGATGGAGTTTTGAGAATTGGACACGGCTGATTAAAATTGAGAATGCAGGGGTAATCTTGATGAAATTAAAATTGAGAATGCAGGGGTAATCTTGATGAAATTAAAAGAATAGGGACTAACATGAATATTGACCTAAAGTTCAAGTAGGTAAACTGAAATTAATCCTATAAATTAAAGGGAAAATTTCGCAAACAGTACACCAAGTAAATGCCACTAATAATTCTTATACATAAAGTTCCAAACCAAACATTTCGGTACACGAAATCTGAAACTCGACCCACTATCAGTACACGACGTCAATTTTTGACACCAAAATGTCCATTATGCCCTCAGTTCTTTTTTTTTTTTTAATAAATTTTTTTTTCTGTTATTTGTTTTCCTTCGTTTTTTCTGTTATTTTTTTTCCTTTGTTTTTTCTGTTATTTTTTTTCCTTCGTTTTTATCTCTTTCTTCTTCCTTCTTCCGGGCTCACTCCCTCGCTTCCAACGCCGCCGTCCTCACCTCCACGCTCACTCCCTCGCTTCCAACGCCGCCCTTGCCCTCCAATTGGTGAGATTTATGGTCCTACAGCTTATATTTGTAACTCAGCCAATATTTAGTCATGTGAAAAGAAAGAAAGAGATAAAAACGAATGAAGAAAAAAAAAAAAAAACAGAAAAAACGAAGGAAAAAAAAATAACAGAAAAAAAATTTATTAAAAAAAAAAAGAACTGAGGGCATAATGGACATTTTGGTGTCAAAAATTGACGTCGTGTACTGATAGTGGGTCGAGTTTCAGATTTCGTGTACCGAAATGTTTGGTTTGGAACTTTATGTATAAGAATTATTAGTGGCCTTTACTTGGTGTACTGTTTGCAAAATTTTCCCTAAATTAAAATGAACCATACTAGATTATTAATTTGAAAAGTTGTTGGAAACGTTGTATTAATCTACTTTTCTGATTATAGCTCTCTTTATTTACATATGACATCAAATTTAGTTATTTTCAATAAAACTAGTCATTTAACGATCTTTTACCTGGTTACATGAAATACATATACTATTTATCTAGTATTAGTAATAATGTTAATACTGTTATGAGAATAATTGTGCTTACATTTCTTAATATACATGTATATGTATTCAAAACTGTGAGCCCCGGAAAAATGTGTCAAGCTTAGCAAAGATCGTGCGATAAATTATTCGACGATCTCGATAATCATCCAAGTGCTCGAGAATATTTTCAAAAATTTTCATAAGGTGAAATCCTTGATTTAGGAGTTGGATAATAAAGTACACGACGCGACGAGTTTGTGAAAATTTTCGGGAAATTTTCCGGATACCCGAGCTATTTATAGCGATTTTCCGAAGTTGTGGGATTTTAGAAAATAATTTAAAGAATTTTCTACGGTGCGATCTGGACCATTGATCAAGCACCGTTTCATCTTGGCCCTTGAATAGAATGGAAATTAGGGTCTTTATATTCCTTGATCAGATCAAGGATTGGGGTTACTCCCAGAAAGCTCGAGAGAGCATTAGAGAGCTCTCTGACCCGGACACCAGCTGCGACCGGAGAAAGAAACCCGACCGGAGGGGCGACGTCCGGCTACCCCACGACGGCGCACAGCCACCATTCCCTTCGTCTCTGAGTCGCCTACGTCCCTGGGCCTTTGGATCACTTATGCATTGAACGGAGAAGGAGCAACGACTACTGGAAGCTCCGAGACTTCTTCGGCGAGCTCTGCAATTCCGACCACCATTTTGGCTATCTGTGGTATGAAATCTCATCTCCTCGTCCTGCGCTACACGTCTGTATAATTAGTTTTCAAATTGGATTGGGTTTTGATGGTTTGCGTTTCTGGGTAGCTACGGCCCCGTCACGGTTCCTCGACGCCGGCGACTTTTCCAAATCTCCTTGGCTTGTCTCGGCCTCGACTGCAACTCTAGACAAGGTATTTGGCAGCTGGTTGGGTAGATCACGTGGACATCCTTAGTTCATCATCTGCATAGTTTCAACAAGGAGTTTGGTTTGATTGCAGTTGGGTTTTGAAGGTATAACTCGAAATCTTGAATTAAAGTTTGGTTCTTGTTGTGCAAAACGGAAGTTAATAGCTTGAGTTGTTATGACTTGGTTGAAATCAGTTTCCTTGGCTGTGGAGTTTTGTCAGATTGTTATAGTTTCGGTAGCTTCGAGTTTATGTTTGAATTGGGTAGGAAATTTGATGTTGTTATGCTGAAAAATTGGTCGTGGAACTTGTTTGACACGAAAATCAATGCGGTACAAACTGTCTCTTTTGATGCTGTGATTGCGCGGGCGTACCAGCACCGTGGGGTGTAGTCGTCGGGGGAGTCCCTTGACCTGACTTCTTACCAAGCGTTGTGGACGAGGAGAGCACCAACCTCGTCACAAGGCTCTTTTCTATGCCTTCCGGAAAATGACTTCTTGCCTTACGGATAAGGGCTTTGGTTGTGATCTCTTCGCGACACCGTATCGATACTTAGTGTTGTAGACTGAGCAGAGCATTCACTGGGAAGTTTGGAGAAAGCACAGGGTTTGTTAAAGCGTGACTTTAGCTTCGCTGGGTTGCGAGGGCGTTACCCTTGCTTCGCAGGTAGTATCGGTGGCAGTAGAACTTAACAGTCGGCTCTTGGAGAGACTAGGACTGGAAGCACGATCGCCGGGTTTCAACGAGGTTGAAGGTTTGCTCCTGAGAGGCTTGATAATCCGAGGGATTGATTGATTTGAGAGTTCTTTTATTTGTCCTTGAAACCTGGTATTTATACCTAAGGTTTCGACTGCTCCTTGCCATAGAAGGATTATTGATTGAAGTTTCCTATTTAATCTCCGCTACCTGTCTCCCATAAGAGCTCGTTTTCCTTATGGATTTCGGAATGGATGAAGCTGTAACCCAATCCAAAGTAGACTTATTTTTGGGCCCTAGGATCGGCCTGCTATGCTGAATCCACTAAAGGATCTTGCCAAAATTACTTTTGGGCTCAAACATTCCCCCCCATGCCCCGAAATCGGGTCCGCGAGAATGTAACTGACTGAAGAGGGCTAAAACGACACGTCTGATGACCGAAACGATGTCATTAATGCAAGTTGCGTCTATTCGCTTGGCAAAACGTCTTTTCGTCGCATCGTTTCCCTCACAAAATCTCTTATTTAAATCCCGCAGCCACTTCAGACCTGTCACAATCAGAAACTCTTTTAGTCTCCAAAACCCAGAAACCCTCTTCCATATCATCTTTCTCGCAGAAACCCAAAAATGGCTCCCCCAAAGAAAATGATTATCGATCAGGAAGAAGAACTCGACGAGAATGTCGCTCACACTTGGGGGAACCAACATCAGTGCCCGCTGTCATATCCATACTTCCATCCAGAGACATCTGCTTCGCAGGCTTCCAAATCGTCACGCCGGACTGGGTCTGGCACAGCGAGATTCCATCCCGGCCGACGCTATCATCCTCTATGGCCTGCCCATTAATTCGTCGACCCATTCAAGTTCTCCGGAGGAACCCTGGAGATTTCAGTAGTTGGGGTGCTCAGAAGCATCGGGCAAAAATAGGGCACTGGCCATCCACCATTAGCGCAGACGAGGTCTCCTGGTATCGCGAGGTACGAGCGCGAGATTTAGCTCATTGGAACGCGGCAGGTATTACCCAAACTATTGATTTATGCTTTCGCCTTCCTCGCGGTGGCAATCGCTCACCACTCACTGCCTTCCTTTACTTTTGGAATACTGCCACCAACACCTTTGATTTTCGATTTGGCCAAATGAGTATTACATTATTGGATATTCTCACCATTACTGGCTTACCCATCGATGGCGAGCCCTATCTTCATGGCCAATTTGAATCTGACACCTTCGTATCAACTATGCCCCAAACCGGCCGCAGCGCTCATAACGGCTCCTATCCGCGATGGCTGGACTATTATCGCAAAGAGCGCAATGCAACTGGTGGAATTGCTTTTCTGGAATATTGGCTTTGTAAGTTCATCGTCTGTATCTCCGCCAATAAGCCCACTGGTCCCTGGACTTTCCAGGCCACAGCCCTCTACAACGGCCGCCGTGTGGGGTTAGGACAACCAATGTTGGGTGCCCTCTATCGCACTCTGTATCAGGCCACTATGCATCCTTTCGAGACCAGCATTTCTGGCCCTTTCTGGATCCTTGATTTCTGGATTCAAATTTATTTCTCATTCTTTCGTCGCGACGACATTTCTCTGTTGCCACCGGCTGACGCCCTCCTTGGTCAATGGCTTTGTCGCGAGGCAAGGTACACCTCCCCACCTTATTCTGAGTGTTTCTAATACTTGTACCTCCTGCACGAGATGCCCTACTGTGATTTGGTACTCAATAGGAGATTCCCTACTCCTCTCGAAAGTGGGTTCCTTCCTGGGGCTCCTAATTATAGTGATCGTGCGCGCTTGGCTTTTCACCGCTCGATCTCTTGTTCAGACATTAGGCTTGCTACTGATGAACTCAGTTACGAGCTTTACGCTCCCAACCACTTCGCTCGCCAGTTTTGTCTTATCCAATTAGTGCCATTTCCCCTCTACGATGCCTGGACTTACAATACCTCTTGGCGCAGAATTGGCCCCTTGACTGGGCCTCCGCCAGTACAAAGCATGCTTGTACTGGTTTATCTTCCTGACTGGGCTAATAACATCGTCCCCGTGGATGGGACCGCTGAAGATCATGATCAATGGTGGAAGGAAGTCTATGTTAATTGCTGGAGGCAAAGGGAGGACGAGCTCTTCTCGACCATTTTCGAAGAATTGAGATATCCATACGACGCTGATACTGAGGTACTCGCTCGCTTTCTTGAAGACGAAGCGGCCTCTCTGCCACCTGAACCAGCTCTCCGACCCGCGCGAGCCCCGCGTTCAGTCCATGCTGGGATAGTAATTCGCGAGCCCCCTCCAGAGGTAATTGCCTTGGAGTGTTCTTTGTTCTCTTAATTACTTTCATCTCTGACTCTTTTTCCCTAACTCGAAGTTTACAGCAGGGACGTGTACCGTCATCGGGCAATCGCGTAGTGGACGCTTCCCCAGCCACGGGTCAGGCTGCTAAACAAAAAGCAAAAGTAACAGAGCTAGAAGGCGAAGACTCTTCCTCTGATGATGACGACCCACAAACCGTAAGGATTATGTCTTAAAATCTCATAATTTTGACAACTTCTTCGAAGCTTATTTTGAGTTCACTTTAATCCTGACAGATTGCTGCCGCTTTAGCCCACAAACGGAGTCGCGCTGATCCCCGGACCGATCCATGGGTAGAAGATGAACCAATCGCTGATCGACTGGTAATACTCCTCTAAAATGAGCATTGATGTTTTGTTTTGTTAGGTGTGACTCTATAACGCTCCTCCTCTGCAGGTTCGTCATAGGTCATCAAGACAAGTTGGGGAAGGATCCTCCGCTGCTGGCGGAGGTGCGTCTGGTTCGCAAGTCCAAGAGCCAAATGGTTCTAACAATCCTCCCTCTCCCATTGATGCTGCAAACAACATGCAGTTGGTTCTGGTCCCAGTACAGGTTATAGACGATAGCTCGCCTGAGGTTGAAGAAAGGACGTCGCTCCCTGACACTTCCCTCGAGCAACCAATGGCAACCCTCCTTCTGGAACAAGCAGCGCCTGCTTCAATTCCAGCCCCCGGTGAGGTTGCCCAAGAACCAGTGCCAACAACAACTCTTCACGAGCTACCTGTTGAAGAGGTATATTTCTTGACAAAATGTTTTACCATTAACCCCTGGCTTAGTTATTTTGATAATGTCTCCTTCTAGGATCAAAATGCTATTCCAAACGAGGACGCGGCTGTCATAGCCAGAGAGATAGCGGTCGAGAATCCTGCTGAACCAGTTCTCGATGTGGTTGGTCAGGAACCTGCCCCCCAAGTCATTGAAGCCAGGGAATTAGGAGAACCCCATGAACCAGTGCCAATGCAGTACCTGTCGCGGAGCCTCTTGAGGCCCCTGTTGCTGAGCAAGCTCCTCCCTCTACTTTAGAACGGCTAGCTCGTATACTCGAGGTGACCCCACCTAGGGTCGTAGATGATGCCAGAGAAGGTCTTCGTCGCCTCATGGGCCCTGATATTCTGATTCCTGGCGCGCCCGCGAGAGTTTTGGAGTATCTGAGGGTACTTCTCCGCGAGGGTGCTATCACTGAAGACCAATTTCAAGAGGTTGACCAACTGCTGCAGGATCTCCCCCAAGGGCTCAATGAGAGGGCGGTCGCGACCGCGCAAGCCAGGCAGACCGAAACACACTACCAGACCCTTACTCAACAAACGGACACTGCGTGTGATTTCTTGGGTGACCAGGCTAATCTCATCAGGAATCTGACGCTCGTGAGAAACCATTTGAGGTCCCAGATTCAGGCTCTTCAGGCCCAATTAACTGATGTGACGGCTAAGCTTGCTCATGCGGAACCTTAATTGGAACAACCCCTTGCCGCTTTCGAGACGCTGACCCAAGAACTGGCCCAAGCTCTATCTTGTAGCAGCCCAACAGGCCGCACAAGCTGCCGCTGATGCCAGTTTTCGCCTGGATGAATTTTTCCTTCTCTTAAGTCATGTAGGCCGAAGACTTTTGGACCTCTAGGCCTCTAGTATTAGGCCCATTAATTTGTACGAAAAATATTGCTATTAATATTATTAATTATTTAGCCCACTTTGTTGGCCCAAATTTTGTTTATCTCGTAGGCAATAACTCTATTCAAATTTGCTTTATCTGCGCAAAACAGTTTCAAAAAGATAATCTCGAAATGGAGCAGTTACCTCCTTGGAGACCGTTCTCTCGTCCACGCGTATTCAATTCCGTTCATTTCCGAGATCTCAACATTGAATTTTATTGATATTCCCATTGATGCCGTTGAATCTTCTTCAACTGTCCATCTAAGGGCTGAGGCCACTGATGCTGGCCCTATAAATACCTGTACTTGGCAAGGATGAAATTGCACGCAACCATGGCTTACCCAGAAATAACTTTGCAAACCCTGCTTCTCTTCCTTCTATTTCTGAAATCTTCTCCTCACCAAATCGTCTTTAGCCTCCAAACTTTAGGCTTTATGGCTTAATCTCAATGCCTGGGTAGGTCTTATGGCCTAATCTCAGGCAAACTCGTGTCTTTGGTTTATGAAAGCCTGGATGGAACATCCTAGGTTTTGGATAGGCTGAAGAACACGAGGAGCTCCTAACGCGGGATACCCCAGAATCCCTCTCCTCAGATTTCCCTGCGTGGAACAGTAGGAAGAAGGGCGGAAGCCCACTCTGGGCCGATCGTTCTTCCTCCGCGGTTTACCTCCGGGGGCTAACGTACCGACTTCTGTTTTTCCCCTGGAGATAGATGAGGCAACTGGGCTACGTTCAAGCTCTGATTCCATCTCCATCCCGGAGGGTAACTAACTGGAAGGGTTGCGATGGATTATTTCCTTCCCTCCTCTTCCAGTACAGATGATAGCAGCTGCAGCCCAGACTCAAGAGATGTGGGTGAAGAGAGGAAGAATAAGAATGATCATCTCACCGCCTCTTCCTGCCGCAAGATCCAAAGGCTCATAGAAGATCCGAACTCCTTATAGGTTGGAGCCACTTTCTGGCTTTGTATATCGTAAATGTAATTTTCTCGAACACATTGTACTGCCTTTGGCCGCAAAGCCACTTTATGAATGAAATATTCTGAGTTTTATTAAACATTATGATATAATAAGGCCTCTGGTATAGGCCCTTACACATATTCCTAACACATATTGTCAGGGATATTGAACGGAAATGTACAAAAATCTGCAAAAAATAATGGCTACAATAAAGGCCTTTATGCATAGAGAGTTGCCCCCCTAGTGTTCTGAGGTGGAGCGAAGACAAGTAAACGAGGCCACAATAAAAAGGCCTAATGACAAGGGATGATGCGAGCCAAAGGACACTATGTTTGCCCCCCTGGCCCAACCACTGAAGAATCTAGGGGATCTTCAAATTCCCAAACGCTGGGGTAGTATTTCTTTAAGAATCTTCCGTTGATAGGGTTGCGGTGAAGGTCGCCATCCAAATCTTTGAGGTGAAAAGCCCTGTGTTCCATAATTCTATGAATCACAAAAGGCCCTTCCCAGCGCGGGGTCCATTTACCACGACCGGTCAACTTTTTGCCAAATGGAAGGACGACCTTCCAAACTAGCTCGCCCTCTTTGTAATTGCGGCCGCGAGTTCTCTTATCGTAGGCGTGAGCTATGCATTGCTTTTCCATCACTAAGTTGTCCAAAACCTCTAAGCGCTGCCGCTAAGGTCTTCGTGTTCCTGCCACATAGCCTGGACATAGTCTTCACCAATCAAATGATGTTGATCTTGGACGCGTAGGGATTGAACATTGATCTCCAAAGGTAAAAGCGCGTCGTGACCAAACATGAGTGCATAGGGCGTTGTGGCTTTAGGAGCCCGCTTGGAAGTGCGATAAGCCCACAACGTTTCATACAATGTCTCGTGCCATTGGAGAGGGTTTGCAACAAGCATCTTCTTCAGTAGGGTGATGATAATCTTGTTACTGGCCTCTGCTTGACCATCAGACTGAGCATAATAGGGTGTGCTGTGGATAAACTGGATGCCCAAATCATTGACGAGCTTCTCCACGTCACCACCCATAAAGGCTGCCCCCTATCTGATACTAACACATCATGGACGCCAAATGTGCATATAATATTGTGAAAGATGAATTGGCGAATGGTCGCTCCAGAGGCCTCCTTCAAAGGCTCAGCTTCCACCCATTTGGTGTAGAAATCAGTAGCGACGATGATGAACTTGTGTTGGAGTGACGAATGAGGATGAATCATTCCAATCAAGTCCAATGCCCAGCCTCTCGCAGGCCAAGGTTTAATAATAGGCTGCATGGGGATATTGGGAATATGCTGGACTGGTCCATGAGCCTGGCAGTCTTGACAACCTTTAGTGAACGCGATACAATCTTTCAGAATGCTGGGCCAATAATACCCATTTCTCCTGATCAGCCAACGCATCTTTGGACCCTCTTGATGTGCTCCACATACGCCTGCATGTGCCTCTCGCATTAGCCGTTTCGCCTCGCGGCCATAGACACACCTGAAGTCTATGCCATCTTCTCAGCGTCGTCGCAACTCGTCGCCTCTGAGGAAGTAGTTGAGCGCTAGAAAATGTATATTTCTGTCTGCAGTGGGATCTGGCTGTTTGAGATAAGCAATCAACGGACCGCTCCAGTCCACACCAATGGGATCTAATGCCGCCACCGTTGGTTCATCTGGAGGATCTGGCCTCGCGATCCACGAAGGTAGCGTGCGGCGCTCGACTTTTAGAATGCGCTCGCGAACCCCATATTTCAACGTAATGCCGGTAGCCAACTGAGCCAGCTCATTAGCCGCAAAGTTGCGCTCGTGAGGAATGTATTCCAAATCCATGTCGTCAAATTGGTCGAGAAGTTCAATGGTGCGATTCAAATATGGTACGAGTAAATAGCTCACATATCTATACTTCTCTAGCTTGAAGCTGATTTATCACTAGCAAAGAATCACCGCGTACTTGGACATCTCTTACTCCTAGCTCCAGTAACACCTCTAGGCCAATAATGAGGGCCTCATACTCTGCTTGATTATTGGTGCACCTAAGCTCCAATTGGAAAGAATAAGAAAAACGATTGCTCGCTGTGTTTTCCAGAACAATCCCTGCCCCTGCTAGTGTTTCTGTTCTTGAGCCATCAAAAAATAATACCCAGGGTTTAAGGGAGAATGTGGCTTGATACCATAAAGCATATTCTGGAATGCGCGCCAAATCTGGTCGAGTTATGTTTGCGGTCGCTATCTCTAACTCTTTCACTGTGGGGACATCCAACATAGGGTGATGTGCAAGAAAGTCTGCGATGGCTTGTCCCTTCACTGCTTTCTGTGGAACGTATTGTAGCGAGAATTCGGATAGGGCCAATACCCACTTGCCAATACGACCTCTCAGAATAGGTCGCGACAGCATGTACTTAACCAGGTCGGTTTGAGCGATAATGCAAGTGGTAAAGGATAACATGTAGTGTCGCAACTTGCAAGCTGAGAAGTAAAATGTAAGACACAACTTTTCCATGGGAGTATACCTGGTTTCGCAATCCGTCAGTGTCCTACTGAGGTAAAAAATGGCATGCTCGACACCTTCCTCATCATTCTGGGCGAGCAGACTGCCAATGGAAGCCTCAGTTGCGGAAATATACAGCTTTAATGCAAATCTAGCTCTAGGTGGAACGAGTACTGGCGAGCTCGCCAAATAGGCCTTAATTTTGTCAAAAGCCTTTTGGTGTTTAGGTTCCTACACAAACTCATTCTATCCTTGTAGTCTTACTAGTGGGGAAAAAGGCTGGATTTTACCTGCAGAGTTAGATATGAAACGTCTCAAGAAGTTGATCTTACCCAGCAATCATTGGAGCTCTTTTTTTGTTCGCGGGGGAGATGCGTTGATGACTGCGCTTGCCTTATCCTCAGGGACCTCAATACCCCTTTGATGGACGATGAAGCCCAGAAAATCCCCTACTTGAACTCCGAAAACACACTTGGCGGGGTTCATCTTGAGCTTGTGCAACCGCATTCTCTCGAAAACTTTTCTGAGATCTGTGATGTGATCCCCTCGCCTTTTGGACTTAACGACCACGTCGTCAATGTAAACCTCTAAAATCTTCCCAAGGATGTCATGGAAGATTAGGTTCATTGCTCTCTGATACGTCGCCCCAGCGTTCTTCAAACCGAAAGGCATAACTACATATTCAAAAACTCCCGCGAACCCTGGGCAACGAAACGCGGTCTTGTGTCTATCTTCCTCCGCGACCGGGATCTGGTGATACCCTGCGGTGCCGTCCATAAAGGACAACAATTCATGTCCTGGCACTGCATCTACCAACATATCCGCGACCGGCATGGGGTAGACATCTTTAGGCGTAGCGACATTAAGGTCTCTGTAATCCACACAGACCCTCATCTTGCCATTCTTCTTTCGGACTGGCACTATATTGGACAGCCACTGGTTATATTTGGCCACCCTAATAATGCCTGACTTGTGCATTTTTTTCAACTTCCTCTTTGACCAGAACTTGGGTCTCGGAGTTCATCCTCCGCGGCTCTTGCTTCACAGGCCTCTTGTTAGGGATTGTTGGCAGCTGATGGCATACCAAGTCCGGTGACAAGCCGGGCATGTCCTCATATTTCTCCGCGAAGCAGTCTTTGAATTCTAGTAATAAGTCGATGAGCCTTTGTTTCTCGCTAGGCTCTAAGTAAGCGCTGATAGCCACTTCCATAGGCTCATCTGTTGTTCTAAGATTGACCTTCTCGGTAGGGTCCCTGACCTTTGGGGGAGTGTCATCCAGCGCTGCGGGCGCTAGCTGAATCTCTTCTTCATCTTCCTGTTCTTGGTCAGAGAGCTCCTCGTTTATGATTTCTAAGGTCGCGATCCGATCATATGCCTCTTTTTCCACCAAGTACGAGGATAGTCTTTCGTACAGCGAGTGGAAGGCCTTTATCCCTTCCTCTGGAAGGTCATAATCCATTAATCGTTTAAGGGTTTGGGCACAGTGTGGCCAGGCCTTTCCAAGCCTTCCTTTGCGAGCGTTAGCCCCCACTGTGCCAATTCAGAGGCCGTCACTCCTGTGGGCGGCCTTTGTCATCGATGCCACTGACCTGCAATGGAGTGATTGGCTCCAAGTAGTACCTGGCATCTACATAGTTCGCGGACACTGGGAATGGACGAGGATCAGCTTTAATCACTTCAGCTTTATCTGTTACCCTGTTCCACATTACCAGTTCCTGGTGGAGAGTTGACGGGACACAATAGCTCCGGTAAATCCAGTCGCGTCCTAGTATGGCGCTATAGGCCGCGTAACAATCTGTCACGAAGAAAGCATAGACTCCCTCTGCTGGTCCTACCTTGATACGTAGAAACAATAAGCCCAAGGTTTTTGTGACTGTCCCCGCGAAGTTCTTTAGCGTGAGGGATGTTGACTGGATCTTTTCTTTCTTGATCCCAAGTAAATGCATGGTTCTTGTAGTGATAACACTGACAGCGGCCCCTGTGTCAACCATAACCTTACTGACCTTGGTGCTAGCAAATTCCACTGTTATATACAAAGGTCGCATGTGCTGGACCATCGCGGGTGTTGGTCTTGTAAAGCTCATAAAGAAGCCTTTACCATCAGCATCTTCAGTCTCAAGAACCACTGTGATTACACGCATTTCGATGCATGTAATTGTATCTAAACCACGAGAATTAGGCTAATCTTCCAGTTAATTAATATGTAATTAATTTTTTTTATTTTATTTTGTAGAAAATAAGCGGAGTCACGGATATCGGAAGAAAATGGAGCGAAATCGGAGGAAATAATTAACAAATGAAGAAAATATTGATTTCATTTGACAGGACCCGCCCCGAATTTCACCCTGAAATCCGAGGTGGCCCTGTGGGGCCCACCTTTGGAATAACTCTACCGAAAATTCAGCAGAGTCACCCCTAAAAATGGACTACCCAACCTGTAGAATTACAATCACACTTCTAACAATCATCCATAATATCCTGGAGCCACCCTGCTCCCCAAAATCCAACAACTCCACAATTTACAACTAAAAACCGAACATTTCAACATACACAGGGGCAACACCCAAACTTTACAACAATTGTCCCACAGGTTATCAGAGCAATCTAAAGAAGATTAAGAATTCACAATACAAGTAGGTTCAACGATTAACCTACAATATGAAAACAACAGCAGCAGATGCTATGCCCCGAATCCTACTATGCCGAACCAGCTACTCTGCAGACTGGGCATTTGAAACCGAAGGGCCCAGGGGAAAAGCACATAAAACGTTAGCGTGAGTGGACAAAATAAATAAATAAATAATTGTAAAGAAAAGTGGGTTTTGTGCTTTTCCACATTTATTCCTTTTAAAAACCCGATGCATGCAACATTTAAGAAAAACACATTTATCAACAAATCCAAGATTCTCGTAAAAACACACCATCCCCGCTGGTTACGATAACATCGAAATCCAAAATTCTCGTGAAAACACACCAACCCCGCTGGTTACAAAAATAACGGACTAGCCCCGCTAGTCAAGTCACGAAAAAGTATGGGGAAGAAGTTATCACCATACGAGAAGGGAGCCTCCCAGGCTCGGGTCGGAGTGTCCCACACTCTGGAGCATCCCATGCTCTGCTCTTACTCACCCACAAACACATAGTAAGCAGGGAGGAGTACTAATAGGCTAGCTAGCAATAAATATGACGACCCAGGTATGGTGGGTTAAAATCCATACGAAAACTGAAAACCAATAAGGCTTCCCCAACACCTCACAAGAAAATACATATGCCAATGACGTGACCCCGCACGCCAAAAAAATATTCTCGAAATCATAAATAAATAAGCGAGGAATAATATATAATATAATTCCCTCGAGAAATCCCATTTCCAAAAATATTCCTTAAAATCTTAAAATCGACGAATAAAATTATAATCTTAAATTCCGGAAATACTTCGGAAAATAATTCGTCAAAATCACATAAATCATAATCTCCATAATCGAAATCATATTCCCGAATGCAAATCATAAATACAATTCCAAATATAACCATTTATAAACAAAACCAAATTTAAATGCTCGATAAATAAAACGATAATTAAACAAATCAGTAATTGCGAAGTAAATGCATGCATCATTATTTAAAAACAAAAGTCCACTCACAGTAAACGGCTAACGTGGTATCCAAGCGTAAGGATCCTCATCGAGCGATGGGTCGGTACCTCGTCCTATACTAATGACATTCGTAAGAATATAATTACAGGACGAAATTTAACTATCCGATAATTAAACGTTGAATTCTAAACGTTTCCCGACCTCAACTCCTTCAAATCACCTAGGATTCCATCCAAACTTCATCAACAAATTCTATTCGTCGAATTACAAATTCTAAAGTAAACTCGAGAGAAATCCGACGGTCGGATTCTCGGAAATCGATATTCGAAACCCTTAATTTCAGAAATTCATAATCAATTCGTAACTCCTCCAAAAAGTACCAAACTTCATAAACAAGCTCTACTCAAATTATAGGATTTAATGGGCTAAAAATTGGAATTAAATGTCAGCCCTACGCGCCACCACACGCCACCCACAGTGGCGGCGCGTGAGGCCCACGCGCCGGCGGCCACCAAATTTGGACAGTAGCTTCTACTCAACAAACCCAACCATTCTTTCAACTACAACAAGTTCCAATTTTACCTGTAAGTGATCGAAATTGGTCGGTGAAGTTTGTCCAGAAAAACCCAAGAACCCTAGGATTTGAAATCGTCGATTCGACCTCCACACTGCAAATCGTGGCTCAAGGCTAGGGGCAAATTGATCCTTGGCAAAAACCGAACCTTCGACGCCAGTTTGGTGGCCGGAGACGGCCAGATTCGCCGGAAATCGACGAAAGTTCCGATCTGCTATAGTGAAGTTCACGGCTCCAAATCGAGCTCCTCCGGCCGAATCACTGCAAAACACCATCACCGACGTGACAAGTAGGAAGAGGTGAGCTTACCGGTGCGCGGATTCCGTCGTGGGTCGGCCGGAGAAGGAAGAAATCGGAGGAGGAAGAATCGGACCAAAGAGGAGAAAATGATCGGGAAAGAAGAGAGAGAAAACTGGGTAAGTTTCCAAAAATGGCAACTCACCACAGTAACTTTCTATATTTATAGAAAGTTACCCTGAACAGTAACTTTTACATTTTCGCTTATAACTTTCGCATACGAGCTCCGATTTTTACGAACCACATATGCACGCGCTCGGTTGAACATCCTCTACAACTTTCGTGAAGAAACTTTTCTCAAATTCTGACCCGAAAAAAAAGTCGACTTTTAGGGCCACCAAAGTTACCGAAACGAGTAAAAAGTGAAAGAAATTGTCGTTTACCGTCCAACTGACTAGTAAACAGGTGAATTTGGGTTCGGGACGTAACATCATTAATTAATCATTAGATAATGATTAATTAATCACTTTTTTTTTTGGATCAAATCATCATCCATACTTCATTCCAGGAAGGAAAATTACAAGTAGGGATCCAATGTAGTACAATAGCCAAGAGACCTACTTCTAACTCAAGTCCGATCATCTGATCTGGACATACCTTCCAAAATCTAAAAACAAAAAATGGAGCAAAACTCTCCAGAACACCAATAAGGCTAACAAATGACCAAAATCCGGCAATCGGGCCACAGCATGGTTAGAGCCAACGCCGGCATACCAACTGAGTCGTGGCTCAGACCCAGGTAGGAGGAATGCGCACCAGTCATCTCTACCTCATCGGCTAGTGAATACACGTCACCGAATCTGAACTCACTACCCCATCGCTTGATCAGCAGATCCAAACCGTCTAGCACCACCATTTCCCTGCACTAACCACAACCCAAGGAGAGCAGCACCGGTTGAAGCCAAAAATGGCGGTCGCACCAAGGACCCTCCTCTCCCGGATAGGAGCGCTGCGGTGAGAGCGCCGACAGCGTCCCACCGGGAGAGAGCACAGTTTCACCTCGCTTTTCTTTTTCTCTCTAGGCGCGTTCTAAAGCGCATGTTACTATATCTCTTTGTTGTTCTGTGATTAATTAATCACTTAAGTTTGGCATCAGTGCCATCATCACGTGAAGATGTGCAGCAATTAAACATAATGTTTAATTAAGTTAGCCAATTAAATGATGACACATGGCAATCCATTACCTTTGCTACTCTTGCACGCCAGAACCAATTTTCTTTCTCTTCTTTGGCACCAATCAAGTTCTGACACCTCATCCATAAGCCAATCTCATTCTCTCTCACGCCAGCCACACATAATTAAAACTCATCATTGTTCTCTCTCTTAAAAATACCGAGACCTAACAGACCCATATATATTCCCTTCCCTTCTACAGTGCCAAAAGAAAAAAACCTACAGCAGCACTGCACCAAGAAACAGCGCAGCCTGCTCTCATTCTCTTCTCCCATCCTCTTCTCCTTCATTTTCCATATTTTCTTTAGTTTTATTTTAGGCATTTGAAGGATTTACTCACCCAAAGCTTTAAAGATTCATCAAAGACTTCTCCTCTACAAGATTCAAGACTTGGGTAATTGTAGGAATGTTAAATCAAGACTAGTCATGCTAGCTTTTTAGCTATTTGTGACTATTCTTGTTTTCTCCTACACTTCTCTTCTCTTTTGTATTTGAATTTTGTAATTTTGATGTCTATGATTATGGGTTGTGAGCAATTTCCTTGTTGGGGGTTAGGGTTGTGTCCCTAACCCAAATTTTGTGTAAAAGATGTTTAATTTAATGTAATGATGCAATTTTCATATGATGGATGCTTATATCTATTTTTGTTGGGTTAAAATGCATGTCTAGGAGCCTAGTCAACTCTAGGGTGTGTATTTTGAGCATGTCTAGGACGGAGTTAGAGGCTTGACCCCCTCTAATTCCTAAGCTAGAAACCTTCAATTTCGTATTCGAGGGGTTATAAGCATGGTGATTTACACCCGTTGCGTGATTATTCGGGCGGGTCGCTTAGTAGTCTAATTCCTCGATCTCTACGCCTCTTGATGTGAATTAGTGACCCTTGAACCGGCTCTAATTCATGCCAAGTGAGTTCCTACGGCCCTTGAACCGGAGTAGGAATACCATGAAAGGGAATTTCAGTCCTTGAGCCTTGAACCGCCTCGGATACGACTACCGCCAAAGTAGGAATTTGCACCTACATTATATTAGCTTCCGACACATAGAATTTGGGTGAAGGAGCCTCTCTAGCACCCAACATTCTCATTTTTATTTTTATTGCTTTACATTCATTATCTTTTTGTTAAGTTGAAATCAACTCCCAAATATTGAACTCTTCCACTTATTTGTGCATATCCACCACTAGGTTCTTAGTTTTGATTAGGCTTTGGTTTGCTTTGGTGAAAACCAAAGCCGAGCATTGCTAAGGCTTGGTGCCTTAGATTAACATTTTTATTTATTTTCTTTGTTTGCTAAGTGTCTTTATTTCCGATTACCCAAGGATTGTGGGTTAGCCACTAATCCCCGTGGTACGATAAACTTTGGGCATAATATTTCCCTATCTTGACAATGATACACTTGCGTAAATGTGTATCCAAGTCACACTGCCTCTGCCAAAGGTGTCATTGCAGCCGATGTAATCTGCAGGGGCTGGTCGGTACCTTCTTCATTCTCCACACATTCCTACGCGGCTATTGGCAGAGCATATTTCACGGGAAGTACATAGACCATATTGCAGGAAGTATCAACCGCTTCAATTTAGTATGTGTCATCTTCCAAGTTGAGCTTAGGTTCCCCAACCGGGATGTCGGTGTTGAATTGATTAGCCAACCGGTCTACTAATGATTCTTCTGTAAGGCCCTTAACCTCACACTGTTCTTGTTCCTGCATCACGCCACCTGTTTCGGCGAATCTGACCTCTGTTCCCCTGCAGGTGTCTCCTTTGAGGGCGCGACCAACAAACTTTGGACTTTTTTAGGTTTCCACTGTAAAGCTTCTGCAGTGCTGCCCTTGCCCCCCAATCTCTCAAAAACTTAGGGTTTGGCTTCTGGTTCCTCTCGAAACAACCTGCGCCTGACATGTGGCCACCTAGTTGGCGAGTTGTCTTTCTTAGCTGGCGGAGGTGTTCTTTCAGTCGTGATTCTGCAGAAAACACTAGGCTTATAGGCCCCTGACTCTAAGTGTGCTTGCTTTTGAAAGCTGCAAGGAGCCACCAAAGGCTTAGCAGCTAGTGCTTCCATTTCCTTCTGATATTGCTCAGGAGATTTAACCAGTTGCGACGGCTTGATCAGGCCCTGATCCAGAGCTTCTAAAGCGCGTTTGGCTTCTCCGAACCTGCGCTGCAATTTCCTTTTCTTGGAAGGGCTGATTTCCACTGCTTTCCCTTTTTCTCTGGTGTACCATTTGCCTTCCTTGATAGCGGACGTTGAGGTAGGTGGAATGTAAGGCTTGGTCAAGATATCTTGGTGTCCACTCCTAGCCCTTCCTTCTTGTTTCTGATCGGCCGCGGCCGCTCTCAATTTCTTGACCAAATTGGAATCCTTTGAGGATGGCGGTGACTCTGCCTCATCTCTCGCTTTTGGGCTAGAAGGTTGATAATTTTGTGATGGCGAAGCCCATTTGATTGGCGGGAGAGAACCGAACTGAAACGTCTGCTCGACTTCTTTATGCGACACTTGGATACCACATTCTTCTTTGCATCGCGAACAGAGGACCACCGATAAGGCTTCGCTGATGGGCTTAGCTCTCTTCTTTACATAGGTATCTTGAGCCTCAGCCCTTTCTTCTTTCCCCTTTGTAGTCAAATCCAAGGTTGGTTTCCTCTGGTTCTTTTTGGGCCAGTTCACATCAACCATACTGACTCCAGTATCTAGAAAAGGGTTCAAGTCTACTAGCGCTGCCGCGGTCGCCGAAGGCTCTACCTGCAAGCTACCATTATTGAGCCATACCTGAATCTGGTCCTTTAGCTTCACACAGTCAACTGTGTTATGGTTCCACAAGTTGTGGAATTTGCAATATTTCTTTCCTTTCAGCTGATCCGATCGAGGAAAAGGGCCAAAGTCCGTCTTCACCATCTTCGCGGCGATCATCTCCTCTAAAATCTCATGTGCCTTATTGGCGTCATATGTATATGTCGTGAATTCAGGTTTGGTGAAAGCCATAGACTTGAGTTTGACAGGTTCCTTAGATATCTTTAACTGATTGAGGGCTGAGTTCTTCCTACCTGTCAATTCTAACGCGGAGACATCATTCTCCTCTTCATCCTCTTCATCTTGGAACACTTCTCCCTCTTGATGGTGATAGTAGGGATCATAGGTAGTTGGCTGGTAGTTCAATGCTGCTACTGTGCGATGCTTCCCTGGCACATATGTCCCTTTAGATGCATTCTTCCTGGCATCGGTTTCTCTGAGGAGATGCTCAAAGCTTCCTACCTCTGTGATAAGTTCTCCCATTGACTGGATCATGCTGCCATGTTGTTTCTTTCGCTGGCGTGGTTCCAAACCTTTGACTGCCAACTTGACTAATTCCTTCTCAGGCAGGATTACACTCACTTTGGCTTTCTGAATCTGGAAGCGTTGAAGATAGGTGACAGCAGATTCGGTGGGCTGCTGGGCCATCTGAGTGAGAGAAGCCAAATCAACCTCAGGCTCAATGGCTCCGAAAGTTTCTCGGAAGAGTTTTTCCATTGCTGGCCAGTCGGCCACTGTTCCTGGTCGGAGCTTAGAAAACCATCTAAAGGCTGCTCCAGAAAGAGAGGTGCCAAAGATCCTGCACTTGAGGATGTTATCATTCTGATACTGGCCGCATTGTACCCTAAACCTGGCCAGATGAGTTGCCACATTCTCAGTGTCCTCTCCTGAAAAAGTATAAAATATTATGTTTTTGTAACCTCTCGGAAAAGGCGCGAGCATTATATGTGGCGGGAAAGGTCCCTCGTAGACCCCATCCATTTGGGCCCTAGGGTTAGCCAGCCTGATCATCTCCTCTACCTCTTCGCGTCTTATATATTCTGGACCAGGAGGAGGAGGTGTCACCACAGTCTGGCGAGCGGCCTGCAATGGTATGGCTTGGCTAGCAGTCGTTGTTCGCTCCCCTAGACGAATAGTCCGGGGATTCGCAGATTGCTGAAGAGTCACTGCTGGCAGGGCTGCCTCTTTTACCAGAGCTGTTATCTTGATTGGATTGCCAGCCAGATCAATGCCATAGTAGTCTCCTGTAAGCTCTTCATATATATTTTCTGCCCCATCACTGTCATATTGCACGAATGCTGCAGAATCGGACGAGACGCGCTCGTTGGCCTTTGAGGTTTGTATTTTCTGTCCAACAGAGGAGGTAGTTTGTCCGTCCTGAGTGGTCTTCTCTTTGCTACCCCTAATTATGGCTGCTGCAGCAGTGGTCGTCACAGAATGTATAGCCGTGCTGCTGCTCCCATTTTCACGAGCATTAGGAGGTATATATTTACCAGTGGGCATTTGTTTTACCCTCTTCGGCAATACGGATCAAACGCTGATCCAACTCATGAATTTGTTGTTCTGTTTTCGCGATCGAAGCTGTCAAATGCTTCCCAAAATTTTCACTATGCTCTGTAAGGATACGAAGCCTCTCGTCCAGGCTAGCATCTGGTGGAATGACGAGTGGCTCGAACTCGTCAACTTCAATGGTATCACTAATGGAAGTAATTTCGGTAGTTGCAGGGGCCTTGACTACCTCATTCGTCGACTCTTGCGCCGACTTCTCACCCTCAGTAATGGGTGGCTGATTTCCTCCCTGTTCTGTCGACATCGCGGATGATGATGGATTGAGAGAAAATTCTTGAATTATCTGTTCTTCCGAAAAACCACGACAGTCTGCACGAGTATGCGGCCTGTAACTGGAGGTCTTGTGCTTCGGGCAGTTAGCGTAAACCTTTTGGTATGGGTTTTCGCTTGATTTCCCAATGGTTATGTTCGCGAAGAAACACTATGTAGGTCCCACTGGGCGTGCCAAAATGTTTGACACGAAAATCAGTGCTGTACAAACTGTCTCTTTTGCTGCTGTGATTGCGCGGGCGTGCCAGCACCGTGGGGTGCAGTCGTCGGGGGAGTCCCTTGACCTGACTTCTTACCAAGCGTTGTGGACGAGGAGAGCACCAACTCGTCACAAGGCTCTTTTCTATGCCTTCCGGAAAAGGACTTCTTGCCTTACGGATAAGGGCTTTGGTTGTGATCTCTTTGCGACACTGTATCGATACTTAGTGTTGTAGACTAAGCAGAGCAATCACTGGGAAGTTTGGAGAAAGCACAGGGTTTGCTAAAGCGTGACTTTAGCTTCGCTGGGTTGCGAGGGCGTTACCCTTGCTTCGCAGGTAGTATCGGTGGCAGTAGCACTTAATAGTCGGCTCTTGGAGAGACTAGGACTGGAAGCACGATCGCCGGGTTTCAACGAGGTTGAAGGTTTGCTCCTGAGAGGCTTGATAATCCGAGGGATTGATTGATTTGAGAGTTCTTTTATTTGTCCTCGAAACCTGGTATTTATACCTAGGGTTTCGACTGCACCTTGCCATAGAAGGATTATTGATTGAAGTTTCCTATTCAATCTCCGCTACCTGTCTCCCATAAGGGCTCGTTTTCCTTATGGATTTCGGAATGGATGAAGCTGTAACCCAATCCCAAGTAGACTTATTTTTGGGCCGCAGGTATCGGCCTGCTATGCTGAATCTACTAAAGGATCTTGCCAAAATTACTTTTGGGCTCAAACAGAACTGACTGTGTAGAATGGGTTGTGATTATCATGTTTGATGTCTTGTTAGTGTTGTTAAGGCGGGTTACTCGAAATGGTTGTGGAATAATTGAAAAATGATGAAGCTTGGGTGTCCCGAGTAGTTTTGGGTACATCTAGTATGAGAATTGGAAAGCATTGGGTGTCCATAGTAAATTTCATCGAATTACTACGTAGAATTACTATGCGACAAAATTGTTAAGTAAATCTGAGATCTTTCGTTGGTGAAATTGTTATTGGTTTGCTTGCGAATTTTGCGGTTTGATAATAAGCAAAGGATAAAAATTATATATATATATATATATATATATATATATATATATATATATATATATATATTGGGTGGCCTTAGTAAAGTGGGTGCGCTCAATATATATTTGGTCGATACCGTAAACTTCAAGTAAATGTTCGGTAATTTGGGTTAATTGTCTAACTTGTCGCGATTGGTCAAATGTTGGTCAAACAATGGTCAAAATGGTCAACTCTTGGTCAAACCAGGAAAAGTTGGTTTGGACAATTTATTAATCGTCGAGATTTCATATAACTGTTCAATAGATTATTAACTGTCGGAATCTAGGACTCCAGTTACTCGAGGAATAGAAGGTTTGTGACTCTCGGAGTACGTGAGAGAAAGCATCGGAATCCAGGCAGGGATTCAGGACTCTTCTCGGTTAGTTGTTTTCTTATATATTGTGTTAAAATGATGCATGTCAAGTGGTATGGTTTGGTTATGTTAAAATGCCATGCATACTAACCAAATTGTGAGAAATGTGATGGCTTGAGAGCAAAAGAGGCACTGACTTCCTTGGGTTCGATTCTCTAAACCTCCAGAGGGTTAGCTATGCCGGTCGTCTGAGTATCCGTAATAACGGACTCGGTACGTGTGTGTAGCTGGGTAGTGGACGCTCTCGCTACGCTTATCTGGTGATAAAGTAAATTGAGGTAAGGTCGTGTAGTGGGTCTGTGGGACCGAACATCGGGTAAGATTCAGCACGCATGTTTACTTGAGTATCTTGCATCGATTTTCAAGTCAGAAAGCATTTTTATAAAGTTTGTCGTTCCTTTTAAATACTTGGTTTAAGCATGTCTTTATACTGGAGCTCCAAAACTTAAATTATCGGTTTCAAACCTAGTCGAGTTAGAGTTCCTGTTAAGCAGCGAGGTTGAAAACTCACCCCTACAACAGTTTGGATGCAGGTACTGTGCACTGATGATGGGACAATAACAGATGGAGCTGGGTGTGCAAAACAAGTTCGGTAAACTATTGTCTAGAGTTTGTTCTGAATTCCATATTCCGAAATTTGCTGATAATTCGTTTTGTGTCTAATTCGATTGAACTCTCATTTCTTGAAGTTTGTACTTTCGTGTGTACATTCATTTCAAGTTCCGGACGAACGAAACAAATTCTATTGATTTAAAAATTTTCACCTCAAAAGCATTTGTAGCTTCCGCTGTGTTTTTCAAAAAGTTTTCGAACAAAATGCCTAGCGGTTCTCTAGGATGTAAATCGAGCATTCGATTTATGTTTTAGAGACTCGCGGCACTGTAACGAGTTTAGGCTGGTGAGGTGCAGCTTGGGGCGTTACAAAAACTAGAGTATATAAAGCTAATATTTAGATGAACGGTAGATTCAGTATTTACTAAAACCAAAGCAACATTTTCGATAATATTCGATTTTGATTTTATTGGTTTCAATTACCAAAACATCGGTTTATCAAACCTAAAATATCGGTTGGTATACGTCGGTTCAATAATTACCAAACTAAATGGCAGGCCTAGGTGTACCCTTGATTGTAAGTTCTCTTCTTTTACGCCAAAGGAAGAAGATGTACGTTGAAGGAGGCATTAAATCTGAGTTCACACATTTTTCCTTGGGTTAAATACTGCTTACTCCCTATACTTATAGGGTTTCATCGTTTCAGTCCCTGACCTTTGAATTTCACCTAAAAAATCCCTGAACTCCCAATTTCCTCCCAATTGGTCCCTACCGTCAAACATCTGTCAAAAACTCCGTTATCTTCCCCTAAAAAGTCTATTATACCCTCATTTACTTTAAAAAAATATATATATTTCTCTTCCTCTCTTTTTTTATTTTTTTTATTTTTTTTCTTTTTACCTCCTTTTCTTCCGGCTCTTTCGCTTCCTTCTGTTCATCTCCTCATCAAGATGGTTCCAATCCACAGACCTTCAAGAGGTGAAATGAAAAAAAGAAATAAAACAGAGAAAAAATAAATCTAAAAAAAAAAGGTAAGTGAGGGCATAATAGACATTTTCAGCAACTTTAACAGAAAATTTTGACGGCAGGGACCAATTGGGAGGAAATTAAGAGTTTAGGGATTTTTTAGGTGAAATTCGAAGGTCAGGGATTGAAACGAAGAAACTCTATAAGTATAGGGAGTAAACAGTATTTAAAATTTGAAAATTTATATTGTGTTTTAAAATTTATATTAATTTTTGTGTTTTAAAATTTGAACGTGTCGAATCACTTCATAATTACTCTTTTTGTTGCATTATGAGGGATGATTCAATGAATATGATTATACAAATAGAGCCAGACATAAATTTGTTATCTTAAGTTCGAGAAACTCTAGAGGTTGTGTAGAAAGAGTGGCGGCGGCCATTCCACCTGCTCTAGTATAGACGAGATCTTTCATCAAGTGTTTTGAACAACTACAGGGTGAAGTTGTAGTGCACTGGCAAGTTCACGTGCGGCTGGTCGGGGAGATAAGATCGGAGGGAACAAGGCTTATCGGTCGGGCGATCATACTGGCTAATTGTGCAGGGGAGCAACGTTTGTTGAAGCAGGGAGGTGCGACGTTTGAGATAGATCAGAGTGTACCAGGTTGGTGCAGAAAATTTGCCGGATTACTGAAGCCGGGTGGCAGCGTTGCTGGGCTTTGGTAGTCTCGGCTGCGGGCGGTGGCTGATGCTGTGGAAGGGATGGCCGCTGGAGGTCTGGTCTCATGTATGCTATTTCTTGCATCGTGTTAGTGTGTCGAGAGGATAGCCACTGAACGTTTACCCTATCCATCAGTCCTCATGGAGGGAAAAGCCAAAATGTAGACACTTGTGTGGATAGCTGCTGAGAGGGTCTAAGACACAAATCAGATGCAGGTTCATACGTAGGGACTCGGGTCGGGGTGCAACGTAACTAGGAGAGCCTTTCCATTTAGGGCAAGACATGGCCAGCGGGGACAATGAGTTGACAGAAGATGACTGTGCTTGTGCTAGCTTGCTCATATGTAGGCATGGGCCTTTAGGCCTTGGCTCACATATGGGCCATCTGGGCCTGCTCTATGGATTTTCAAGGAGGGTGTCTTTCCACCTTTATTTGTCACTTAGTGATTTGGGTGGAGTCTGGCCTAGGAGGTGGAATTTCTTGGGCATTTGGGCCGGTATATGGTCCAGGACCAATCGTGAACTCTAACAAAAGGGGTTTTAATGCATTATCTCAATTTTTATTCCTCTCCCAGCTAGATGTTTAACCAAACAACACAACTAAAGGTTATTAAGGTAACTTCAAAAAAAAAAAAAAACCCCTTTCTATACAATATGCATCTAATTCAGCTGCACAATTTTTTAGCGATATGTGCCGCACGCACACTTCTTCTGTCTAGGGTTCTCCTTGTCGAGCTTCCTTTAGTCCGCCTGCTCTACGCTGCCAGCATTGGCTTTGCCTCGCTGACATTGGTGACGCTGCCAGACAACTGATGTCTGTATATGGCTCTTCTGGTCTATGGTTGGGCGGTGCTTGGGGTTGAGCAACAGAGATCGATACAGATCTGGTCAAAGTTTCTTTGTGGTTGTGCTACCGTGGGCACTGACTCAAGGACGGCGCGGGCGGGTGTGGATCCGACTGCGTCGATAACAACTGCAATGACTCCTTTACAGAGGATCTGTTTGCAGCTTCGGCGTTGGGAATCTTGCTGGGATTCGGGTCTGGAAGTCGACGATGTCCTCTGTTTTGGTGGGGTCGCGGTGGTGGTGGTGTTCTTTTAAGTAGAGTGGTGGTTCTTCGTTTCCGGCTGTGTGGCGATTATATTGGCTAAACAGAGTAGTCGATTTTTGTACTATTCTTATCTATTTTTTTTAGATGAATGATGTCAATGTTTATTGAAGCAAAAAGAACTAATGATTACAAGATTCAGAGGCACTAACAGAAGCAAGACAAGAAGGAACTTCCGAACATAAAATAGTAAGACCTGAAGAAGAAGCTTGTGCTGCCATTAGATGAGCAGCCTTGTTTGCCTCCCTTCTTGTGTGAACCAAACGGACATTTGGCATCTCCTTAAGCAAGAACCCCAAGTCATCATAGATTCTTATATTCTGCTAATAATATTTAAATTTTTTAGGGTCGCAAAACGTAGGTGCTCGGTTGTTGCATTTACTTAAAACTGCTTCTGAGTTATTTAGGTTTAATTTGTTAGGAATAAAGGTGTGTGATTTTCCTTACAAGATGGGTGTACCCGGGAGTGCGAGGTTTTTGTTTTTCAGTAGAATAGGTACTTTGTATGTCCTAAATGACGACTCTTTATGTCGGCCCCTCAGGGGTGTGTTGTTACTGGTACTGCTTGCTGAATTTTATAATATTGGATGACCTATTTCGATTAAAAAAAATCATAGATTCTTATCTATGAAATAGGATTATGACGAAGTGGTGTTAGCTCAATAGTTAGAACACCCACTACTTAAGATCCAGGTCATGGGTTCGAGTCACTATGAGGGTATGAGTGAAATCTTTTAATCCTCTTTAAATTTGAGAAAGAAAAAAAAATACAACTAGTATGTACTCTTTAATTCAAAAAAAAACAAAAAAAAAATGGAAGGAATGAAGCTGGCAGTTTCTTTACAATATGCGCAGGTATGTTTTGAGACAGACTGCTCCCTTTTGGTACAAGCTATTAACCGAGAAGGTCAGGATTTGTCTACAATGAGTTTTCTAATAGAGGACATCAAGGTGCTTTTGAGAGATGATCCTCAATTCCAGGTTAATTATGTACCGAGAAACGCAAATGATGTGATTGCGTGCTTCTTATGCTTTAAGGAATAGTGATAATCAAACATGACTTGAATTTAAAATGGATGTCATTCGTAACGATTGTAATCGTTAATCATTTAATGAAAGAAAAAAATTATTTTATTTTCTTTTTGAATAAAGAAATTTAATAAAATTTTGCGAATGAAATTTCATAGTTAAATTGTCATGCTTTAGTTTTCAAGCGATGATTCGGTGAATATACCTATAACTCTTTTTTTATTTTTTATTTTTTATTTTTTATTGGAGGCCTCTTAGCCAAAGCCTATTCGTCAGAAAAGGTCGTCGGTAAAGCTCTTTTTCTTTTCATGAACTCTTGGTTGCCAGTTCTTTAACTTGCAACAATATGTAATGAGAATCTGGTCAGAAATAGGAAATTCCTATTTCTGTTCTGCTTTTCTTAACACAAAAATTAACAAACAAACAGGGCCTTATTCCTAATTTCGTGGACCATTTGCATTGTATGCTAAATACACGTTGTTATCTGTGAAAAATGTAAAATCATACATGAAATTAAATTGAAAAAAAAAAAACTAATAATAATAATAATAACAAAGTGTGAAAACGATTGGACATTTGGACATCCGATGGCTGTGTGAACTCTTCAATTCCTTTTTTGTTTTTTTTTTTTGAAGTAAGGAAATGGATTTGATTGTTTCATTGTTTAATGAGTCAATCAAGAAACTTATTATATAATTTCGCATGAAGGAGGATGTTGTTAACTACTAAACTAAAGTCATCTTTTTTTAAACTCTGTTTTTCCATTGTTTATGTTGGACTCCGCCATAGGCCATAGCCATCCAATTGTTTATGTTAAACTCAGAGACCTGGACTTTTCTCGACACAATTGCTTTGGTCTTTTGTTGAAATTTCATCGAAACTGCATTTGGCAGCCAATATATCAATTAAGATGGCTGGCATCTAGTGGATTATTAGTTTATTAGACCATTACTGGTCTAGATCGACTAGTCAAATCTAAATTTCAAAACATCTTCCATTTCAAAGATAAATATCACTAAAATTAAAAGGTCAATCAATTTCAAAAAAATAATTTTATACAGTTTTTTTTTTGGCAAAGGACTTCGTCGAAGACATAATCTTGTGAAGTTCAGAACCATTAAAATTTAAGGACTTCCTCAAATACATAATTTAGTGGGAGCCAAAGCATATATATACCATATGTGATAATATGGTCAGGATCAAGGGACACATATTTTGACACATTTTTTTACACTCTTTCCTAGACTTTAGATTTAATTTCATCCAATGGTTCTTAAACTTCATTAATGGATATTAAAATTGAAACATAAATAAATTGTTTTTGGTAAAAATACAAAACTAACAAATAAGATAAAAATAACACAACAACTCAATAGCAGCAGCAGCAGCACCACCACTATCTAGAGGAAAAACCCTAAAGACCCGAGCTTGACGCCAATTGAATAACCAGTGCATTAAACCAAGAACACAAAGACCTCTCTCTCTCTCTCTCTCTCTCTCTCTGTGAAATTTTATTTTAGTTAGCCTCCATCAATGGCGGACATGGAGACTCTTTCCAGAACACCAATCATGCATGATCTAAGGGTTAATTACAATTGCAACATCTCATGTTCAATTATTAAGTGAAACATGTTTTTCTTAAAATTTAATTGATTGGTACATTCATGGGTCGTAAGAAGAAGAATCTTTCTTCTCATCCGCTTGTTCTGCGATTGACAATGGTGGCTTGTAGGTATCGGTGCTGCCGGTAGATTGTGTTTATTTGATTTTTTTTTATTTTTTGTAATTTTAAGAAAGATAAATATATATATATATATATATATATATCATTGCCACATTAATTAGTGGAGCTTTTAAACCATTGGATGTAGGGAAATCTAAAGGTTAAGAAAGAGTGTAAAAAAATGTGTCAAATAATGTGTCCCTTGATCCTAACCCGTGATAATATTCCTACATGTCAGTAATCAAATTGATACCTGTCTAGTCTTTATATAGTTTCTCATGTACATATATATATTGTACATGTCTTTTCTTTTCTTTGCTCCAGACATTGACTTTATTCTTAAATATTTTGCATGTGTTACACACCGCATGTGATATGACAAAAATGATGTTCTTTTCTTCTCTTTTCTTTTTCAATTTTGAGATCCCAATAAGTGAATAATCATATGCTACCTATGTAGATGAAAAAGATATGCATAAGAAAACTTATTGAGACTCCATCGTGAAAAACCTAGCCGCTTGGGTTTCACGCAACACGATCTCTTCCTAGCTTGTTGACGACAACTCCATCTCCGATCTCTTTTCTCATCTATGTTTGGAAGATGACGTCCGTGATGTGGGTTCGTTGGTGGATGTGCATAACAAAGTTAACATATATGGTTGCAACTTGCAACATTGCTGGTTGCTCTAGTGGTCGATCCTAGCTGATGCTGCAGTGAGTTTTTTCTTCTCTTTCAGAAAATGAAGAAGACGAAAGGAATTAATAATTTTGACTCATTGAGGTTGTATACAACTTGAGAGATTGAATAACGTACCATTCAAGCACATGTGTACATTACGGAAAGATCTACACATTAATCACGAGTAGATCTAGTCACTTGATGAAAATTTCAATAGCCATTTTTTTCAATAGAAATTGATATCATTATAATCAATAGCCGGCAACCGTCAATGACTAGAGTCTATTTGCACTTACAACAAGATAGCCAGCAAGAAAATCTTGAAACTCTATTCTAAGCAAAAACAAACTCATTATAAGTCGATGATAAGTTTGCTATAAATTGTTTATAAGCTCGCTAATTATAGCCTATAATTAGCGAGCTTATAAACAAAGAAACTCGATGTCTTTTAGGGAAAAATCATTCATTAGCCTCCCATTAGCCAATCACGCAATTGTGATACCAATAGAAAGCTATTTCCTATCCAACAAATAGGAGGAACTCCTTATCCATAAGCCGCTTGAAAAAAACACCAATCTAATTTCAGATAATTAACTACTCCTATAACTGTCTTGATTCGAAAATGATTGGCCATAGACCATATACCGACCTAATTGCCCAAGAATGTCTTAGGCCAGGCACACCCTGACCACTAAGTGATGAATGAGGATGTCAAGGCACCCTTCCTGAAGGCCATAGAGTTGAGCCCATCGGTCTAAGTTTGAGCCCGGGCCCAAAAACCCAATCTCAAATCAACAAGGCGTGCAGAAACCCCAGACCTCTGTTGCCGTTAGGTCCTCCGATGGCTAGCCTGTCCAACACATCACACTGTTGATCAGAAACTCGATGCGCCTCAACCTCGACTTCTCCTCGACCACTTCTAAACCACGCCTCAAACTCACTAGCTAGCCAAGAGAGTCGAGTAGAAAAAAACTTACTCCAAATCCTTCAGCCCAGAACCGAGTAGCACAATAGACCACCAAAAGCCAATTCCGCTGCATGTCGCTCGTTCGATTCAACCCTCAACCAGCCGGAAGACAGTCAAACCACCAACCAACCGCCAACTCCAACTTGACCTCGACCAAGCTATCCTCAACCTTGCTAGATCTGACAATCAACCAGACTCAGAACGATATTAGCGTTGCTGGACATAGCCGATTCCAGCCAGAGGTGGCTCCACTTCTATACTTTTTTTTTTTGAACCAAAGTAATTCCATTCATCTCAAGCCAGAATGGCACGGATACATACCTTCCCTTGCCAACTCTAGGACAAGTTTAGGGCGTGGTATGCTAGCACCACCCATTAGACAACCAGTGCTCACTTATTATAATCAAGCCTATAACTATGACAAACTAGGACATATTAAATAGGCATAGTTCAACAAAAAAACTAAATTCTCTCCTTGCCAATCTAACTAGGGCTAGGAGGTTTGGCCAGATCTCACCTCCTGGATCCCAAATACGAAACCCCATAGATTTAGATCCTAACAGTTTGGTCCACATAGAGGTCCACGTCCAAAAAGTATTCTTTGGCACCCAAATCCCTTTCGGTTTCAGCACCCAGCTGAATTTGGGCCACCAAGTTAACTTGCCCAACATTGACTTGGGCACCCAATAGGAAGTGGGAACCTATCTGTCCACCACATCCGCTTGCTGACCGCCATCTGCCTCCGCGCCAAGGATTGCCCAAACTCTCGCCCCCACACTATGGAGAAAACATCTTGCTACCACAACATGGAGAGGTTCGTGGACCTTCTCTTCTGCAGATCGGAGTGCAGCAGCATCAGACCAAGCTCGGATCGCCCAAGACCCAACCGGAACAGGTGATCGGTGCAGAGAGATCCTAGCCACCACCGGGTATAGCTTTATGGTACTGCCATTGCAGACAAGATCGCACCGCCCGTCACTGCTAATCTCTGGGCTCATCGCCGCCGTTCCATGAGTCTTGATCAAACCAACTGCATTCATCTGTCGCAACCAGTTCGACCCAAATCTTGCCGGAAAATTCAGCTCCTCACCGGCGTCTAGGGCTGGGCATAAATGACTGAAAACCCGGAAAACCGACCCGGACCGGTCGGTTCGGGCCGAGTTCTAGACTGAAATGTAGTGTTTTCGGTCTGATTCGGTCTCAGTACTATACTTACCGGTTTGGTCCCGGTCCTTGAGTTGAGAATTGAACTATACTTGCCGGTTCGATCCCAGTACTATATTTGCCGGTTCGGTCCGGTCCCGGACCTGAGCTTGTATACGTGGCTTCCACTTATAGGTTATATTCCGAAGTCTATACTAATAGCATAGACATGACTGCAGCAGATTGGTAAGCCCTAAATCCCTAATCAGTTATACCCAAATAACCAAATCGATTCAGTCTTCTGACTCTTCTAGTTTTCTCCGCCTCTTACCTCAATTCTTAATTTCTCATAGAGTCATAGTCTTCGGCCTCCGCCTACTGCCGTCGAGCCGTCGAACGAAGAAGACTGGGTCTTCAACTCTTCCGGCCACCAGTCTATTATAGGTACTCTTCTGAGTTCTGAGTACTCTTCGACTCGACTTGTATAGCAATGAGCAGCTGCTATTTGATTTGGGAATTTGGGATTCAGTTTTCTACTTTTCCCGAGTCCCGACTTTGTAAGTTTGTAGTTGGATAAGTTGGATTCAGTTTTCAATTTTGCAGTTGGATAATTGGATTTTGTTTTTGATTTTTGACTTGGATTTTGTTTTCGATTTTTGACTTGGATCTTTGTAGTTTTGTTTTCGATTTTTGACTTGGATATTTGTAGTTTGTAACTTTGGACTTGGATTGTGTAATCGAATTTGTAGATTGTAAATTGTAATCTCACTGTTTTCACATTCTCACCTTTGTTTCATTGTTTGTCTTTCGATTTTGTTGAAACTTGAAAGCATTTGTCAAAACTTGATAGTATTTTGTTTCGATTCTCCTTTCTGCAGTCTCTACTCTCTGCTTGCAATTTTTGAAAGCATTGCTGCAATTCCCAGTTGGTTGCATTGATTGATTTGTAATTTGTTTACCTACTTGCAATTTCAGAATTCAGACTTGATGGGATCCTCATCGGATTCAAGTCACTCATTGACTTGCCATTCGACTCATTCTGATAGTGAGAAAGATGAAGCAATTGGGAATGATGCAGTAGCTATCTGTCAGGAAGCTAAAAAGAAGGAACCCGAAGTTGCAGCTGCAATAGAAGGTGTACAGGAAGCTCCAACTCAGGCATCCTGCGGCGAGCCGAAAAAGAGAAGAAGAGAAAATAGAACGAAGAAGGCTGCCCGAGGTCCTTTGTGTGGGATCATTACGAGAAGTATGACAGAACACTCTACATTGAAAAAGATGGGAAGAAAGAAGAATGTGGATTTGAGAAACGAGCAAAATGCCGGTATTGCGCCCCTGACCTTGCTGTTGATTCTTCATTTAATGGTACAAGTACTTTGCGAAGACATATCGAAAAGGTGTGTAAAAAGTATCCTGGGAGGGAGAATTTGGAAGACAGTCAGCAAGTATTAATTGGTGATGGTGGAGCTGAACCTAGCTTGAAAGTTAATAAAGGGTGGTCACAAGAATCTTGTGTCAAAGCTGCTTGTCAAATGATAGTTATTGATGAACTGCCATTTAGCCACATTGAGAATGAAGGGTTTAGGTTGTTCTGCAAGGTAGCAGTTCCTTGATTTGAGGTGCCCTCTAGAAGAAAAATAGTGAGGTGTTTCTTGGAGTGTACGAGGAGAAGAAATAGGAGCTTCGGATGGTTTTAAAGAACCACAGAGTGTGCTTAACGACAGATACGTGGACATCTGTACAAAACATCATTTATATGGTGTTAACAGCGCACTTCATAGATGAAGGTTGGAATTTGCACAAGAGAATCTTGAACTTTTGTGTAATTCTCAATCACAAAGGCACAACAATTGGAAAGCTGTTAGAAACATGTTTGCTGCAGTGGAGGATAGACAAGGTATTGACTGTGTCTGTTGATAATGCTAGTGCAAATAAGGTGGCAATAGAGTATCTACAAAGGAAAATGGCTGGATGGAAGAATCCCCCAATGTTCGGCGGCAAGTTAATGCATGTGAGGTGTTTGGCTCACATCTTGAACATTATTGTTAGGGTTGGTTTGAGAATTATGGATAGAAGTTGTGCTGCAATCCGAAATGCTGTGAAGTATATTAGAAGTAGTTCCAACAGATTGGACTGCTTCAAGGAGTGCGTGGACAAGGAGACGGTGAAAGGCCACATAGATTCTCAAAAAATTCCAGCTTTGGATGTTCCAACGCGATGGAATTCCACATTTTTAATGCTCGATATAGCTTTGGAGGTGAGGCCGGCTTTTGATCGGATGGCTGATGAGGAAGAAAATAAGTACAAAGACTATTTTGATGAAGATGAACAGGTTGAGGAGGAAGAAGATACCGAAATTGGGATTCAAAAAAAATCTATTCAACCAAGAAAAAGAGTTGGGCCACCAGTAAAAGCAGATTGGGAGAAAGCTGGAATTTTTGTGAAGTTCTTGAGGGTTTTTTACGATGTGACAATGAGAATCAGTGCAACCAAACATCCCACTGCTCACAAAGCTTTTCATGACATTGTAGCAATAGAAGCTGAGATTGATGCACTCTTTGTGCCTCCGGAGATGAGTGATGGAACTCATGGAAGTGAAACTGAACTTCTAATGATGGAGATGGTAGTGAAGATGAGAGCGAAGTTTCGGAAGTATTTTGGAACGGTTGATGATATGAATCAGTTGCTATTAGTAGCCCTTGTTTTGGATCCTCGATTCAAGTTGAAAAACATTAGTCACATATGTTTAACTCACCTCCAGTTTGATGCTGCCGAAGCAAAGGCCAAGGTCAATGAAGTCAAGGAGCTGTTAGTTTCCTTAACTGATCTCTATAGATTATCGACCAATGCATCTTCAAAGAGTAGAAGTTCTAGGAGCAGCACTGGAACAAGCTGCATTGTTTCTAGCAGCATAAAAGCAACAGCCACATCTTCCAACTCCAAGTCCAAGGAGAAGACCAAGAAAATGTCCGGGAAAATGGCCGAGATTGTAGAAGGTTGGTGTTAACGTTAGTGATCCGTGGGATCTCTAGTTAGCTTTAAATAGAGAGAGAGAGAGAGAACGACACAAGCGAAGTATAGTGGTTCATTTCCCGCCTTAGCGGGAAACTACGTCCACTTGAATGTTTAACTAGTGTGTTCGGGCCTTGCGGCCCAAAGGGATTACAAAAGATGTAATGGAGTGTCCCTTTCTAAGTGGGAGGAGAGTTCCTTTTATAGGTGAAGGAGTGCTCTTCCTTTACATGGTTTTCGATGTGGGACAAGCAAAGATCACTATTCTAGTGTAGAAAGCCTAGTTTGTGAGGGCAACTTTGCAAGGCCGGAAAGGTGGCTTCCCGACGACGGATTTGCGACTTCCGGATACCGTAGCGTAGCTTGAACATAGGGCTACAAGATGCAAGTAGCGGTTGGGCCTTACCATAGCTTGTGGGTGTCCCAAAGAGGGTGTTACTTATGCTTGGTGATGTAGTAAATACTCCACATTGTTGGAGGTATGTACAAGTCCCCGAAGTCCCCAAGTAAGAGGAGCTTCTTGGTTGGGGAGTTATAAACATGAAGCCATCAAGCATAAGTAACCGGGCGGCACGGAGCGCCTACAAGTCCCCGAACTCTGTAAGCAAGAAGGGACTCGTCAACCTGCACAACAAAGACAAAAAAAACAGGCATATGTAGAATGCTCGTTACATTGGGCAACAAATATGAGTTGCATTGATATGCGTTGGCGTATACGAATGTAGGAGGTGCGTGATACATGGTCGTGTGAGCATATGGATTGCATATGATAAATGTGTGACGCGCGCAAGGGGACGAACGAGGTCGAGTTTGACGGGGTTACGCTCGTGAGATGTAAGTTGCATGAGCGCAGCGGCGGTATGCATTTGTAATTCATGAACGATGACCGCGCGTATGGTTGTGTCTGTTTGGTTTTCGCTCGTATTAATGGAACGCGAAAAGAATTTGATTTGTCGCGGTCGGTAAACGACATATGGTAGAAAAATTCAATGTTCCATTAACGTGTGGTGTGTCGAGTAGACATGAGCGTAAAGCTCGAGGATTGCCGGGAAGGCATGAGCGGAAAGCTCATGAGAGGGAAACTCGGGGTTGCCGGGAAGGCATGAGCAGAAGCTCAAGGGTTGCCGGGGAGGCATGAGTGGAAGCTCATGGGTTGCCGGGAAGGCATGAACGGAAGCTCATGGGTTGCCGGGGAGGCATGAGCGGAAGCTCAAGGGTTGCCGGGGAGGCAAGAGCGGGAAGCTCGTGGGTGCCGGGAAGGCATGAGCGGAAGCTCGGGGTGCCGGGAAGGCATGAGATGAAGCTCGTGGGTTGCCGGGGAGGCATGAGCGGAAGCTCAAGGGTTGTCGGGGAGGCAAGCGTGGGAAGCTCATGAGCGGAAGCTCGTGGTTGCCGGGAAGGCATGAGCGGAAGGGTGCCGGGAAGGCATGAGCGGAAAGCTCGAGGTGCCGCTAAGGCATGAGCGGAAGCTCGGGGTGCCGGGAAGGCATGAGCGGGAAGCTCGGGGTGCCGGGAAGGCATGAGCGGGAAGCTCGTGAGCGGAAGCTCGTGGTGCCGGGAAGGCATGAGCGGAAAGCTCGGGGTGCCGCGAAGGCATGAGATGAAGCGCGGGGTGCCGGGAAGGCATGAGCCGGAAGCTCGTGAGCGAAAGCTCAAGGGTTGCCGGGAAGGCATGAGCGGAAGCTTGGGGTGCCGCGAAGGCATGAGCGGTAAGCTCGTGAGCGGAAGCTCGTGGTGCCGGGAAGGCATGAGCGGAAAGCTCGGAGTGCCGCGAAGGCATGAGCGGTAAGCTTGTGAGCGGAAGCTTGTGGTGCCGGGAAGGCATGAGCGGAAGCTCGGGGTGCCGGGAAGGCATGAGCGGGAAGCTCGTGAGCGGAAGCTCAAGGGTGCTGCGAAGGCATGAGAGGTAAGCTCGTGAGCGGAAGCTCGTGGGTGCCGGGAAGGCATCAGCGAAAGCTCGGCGGTGCCGGGAATGCACGAGGGCGAAAGTCGGCGGTGTCGCGAAGGCACGAGCGCCAAAGCGCGGCGGTGCCGCTGAGACACGAGCGCGAAAAGGTCGGCGATGCCGCTGAGGCACAAGCGCGAAAGCCCGGCGGTGCGAAAGATCGGCGATTGCCGCTGAGGCGAGAGCGTGAAAGCTCGGTGGTGCCGCTGAGGCACGAGCGCGAAAAGGTCGGCGGTGCCGCTGAGGCACAAGCGCGAAAGCTAGGCGGTGCGAAAGATCGGCGGTTGCCGCTGAGGCGAGAGCGTGAAAGCTCGGCGATGCCGCTGAGGCATGAGGGTGAAAAGCTCGGCGGTTTCCGCTGAGGTGAGAGCGTGAAAGCTCGGCGGTGCCGCTGAGGCATTAACGGGTAGCTCGAGGTGATGCCCTAAGGCATGAGCGTGACCGTTGCTAATTATGCTGGGCTGTATGTACAAGTCCCCGAAGTCCCCAGTCAAGGAGGGTGTTCTTGCGGGTTGATACCAAAGCGTAGCTTTGTGCCGTATATCGAGCATAATTAGTGCGAGTGCGTCGTCCATCTAGAATTTGTTGGAGCGAACGCTTTTGCCCTTTCGGGTGGGCCCCTGCTAGGCCCTGCGAGGAGTCCCCCACTCCTGGCTATAGACCTCCGGATGGTCAGAAAATTGTTTGATGAGGGGAGCTGCGCGGAGCAGAGGGTGTTGGGTAGCGAGCCCAATCTTTGGTACCCAAGCGTCGGGGTTAACTGCCGGATCAATGGTTGCCGTAGGCTGTGTTAACTAGTCCCTTTACTATTTCTCGGAGGAGAAACTTGACTACAATGCCGCGTAGCTGTCATTGTCGTTATGAGGCGTTGCCTTGCCGCTTGGCGGTTGGTCGTAGACCATAGACTTGTAAAGTTTGTATCTGCATGAAAAAATGACAAACACATAGAGCAAGTAATAATATTTTGTTTGAGTGTCCCATGTTTATTTAATTGAGTTGCAATTAAAATAGAAGCATGGCATATGTGTATAGCATGTACTTGTAGTAAAGTTGCTAATATCATTTTTGCATTTTTGTAGATATGCTAAAGGATCATTGAGATCGGTATGTGAAGCATGACATATCTAGTACGTGAGATCTAGAAAGTGTTGTCAAATCTACGAAATGTTGTAGGCATGCTTAAAAGTTATGGAAGCATGTAAAAGCATATCAAGTGTGATATGTAGTAGGCATGCTTAGAAGTAGTAAAAGCATGGTATTGGCGTGGTAATAGCTCTAATTGCAAGAGCGTGAGAGATAAGATATAGTGACTTATCTTATGCCAATTTGGAGGCTGAGGCTAGTGGAGTTGGACGAGCGTGATGGTCCGTATGATTGGTGAATGATCGCCAATAGTTCTTGGCCTTGTCTTAAAGTCTGCAAGGAGCAGGCTGCTGTCATGGAATGAGCATGTTGTCAAGAAACCATTGAACGCAGCGTCAAATGCGAGTGTCTAAGAAGATTGAAGTTGACAAGCAAATGTTTGAACGCCATGCTATGGGTGTGCCAACGCTCAGCCATGAGCATATTGACGTTAACGCTACATCAGGACCCCAGATCCACATCCGACCAAGAGAAGAAAACCAGAGTGCTGGAAGGCCGGCGGAGAAGCAGTGGTGATGCCCAGCGAAGGAACTCTGCCACTGTTCGGCGGTGAATCCCGGTGAATGCTGCCTGGAGGTGAAGCCCAGCGGAGTCCAGCGGAGGATATATGGCTAGCGGAGCGGAGGATTAGGTGCTGGCGGTGACCTGGAGCTCGGCGGTGCTTGGAACTCAGCGGAGGTTTTGAGTTCGGCGGTTCTT
Source organism: Rosa rugosa (assembly GCF_958449725.1). Classification (NCBI taxonomy): domain Eukaryota; kingdom Viridiplantae; phylum Streptophyta; class Magnoliopsida; order Rosales; family Rosaceae; genus Rosa; species Rosa rugosa. The sequence goes on from NC_084822.1 coordinate 5,898,647, forward strand.
GGAGCTCAGCGGAGCTGGAGCTCGGCGGAGGTGTTGCCGCTGGTGCCTCCTAGCGGTGCTTGTAGCTAGATGCGGACTTGGTGTGCAGCGGAGAGTCAGCGGGGCAACGGAGCGGAAAAGCCTTTCTGGCAGAGGATGGGACGAAGAAGAAGAAGGGTGGCCAAAGGAGATCTCTAGGTGTCCAGAGAGAATTGGAGCGGTGAATCTTGACGGAGATTGGCGGAAGAATGTGTCGTTGACAAGTTTGGTGCAAGCTTGGTGTTGCTGCTGAAGACCGCCGCTGCAACCCGGCGGTGCCGGAATCCGCTAACTATGGTGGTGAAGTTGCAGGCGCGCTCGATGGGTTTTGGCGGCAAAATGTGCCGCTGACAGAAGCTCCGCCGCTGGTAGAGTTGCTGCTGGGCCTCTGCGTGCTGGCGGGCTGGGATGCCGAGTACTGACCTGGTTGGCGGTTCCGCTAGTGGTGATTAGCGGAGGAGGATGTCGGCGGGGGTCCCCCGGCGGACTGGGTTGTCGCTGACGGAGCGAAAGTGGTGCCGGCGGAGTGCGCTGGTGGAGTTGGCGGATGTCTTTCCGGCGGAGGATGACTCGGTCGGAGAAGCTGTGGAAGTTGTTTCTGCTGGGAGTAGCTGGCGGGAAATGTACCGCTGATGCATGATTTGAAGAGTGAACATGGGTGCCCAGAGAAGTTTTCTGGGTGTCCATAGCAAATTGGCACAATTTTTTTTTTTTTTTGTATGTCAGCGTTGACCTTTCTTTTACCAGCGTTGACCAAGCCTTGTTCGGCGTTGACCAAACGTTGACGGGCGTTGACCGACCCCGCCGGGAGTTGACCAAGCATTGACCGGCCCCAATTTGATGTTGAACGAGCGTTGACTCGACACTTTCGGGTCAAAGTTCGTGGTAGGTGACGAAGCCTTTGTGTTGGCTTCTCACAGACGGCGCCAATGTTAACGTTAGTGATCCGTGGGATCTCTAGTTAGCTTTAAATAGAGAGAGAGAGAGAGAGAACGACACAAGCGAAGTATAGTGGTTCATTTCCCGCCTTAGCGGGAAACTACGTCCACTTGAATGTTTAACTAGTGTGTTCGGGCCTTGCGGCCCAAAGGGATTACAAAAGATGTAATGGAGTGTCCCTTTCTAAGTGGGAGGAGAGTTCCTTTTATAGGTGAAGGAGTGCTCTTCCTTTACATGGTTTTCGATGTGGGACAAGCAAAGATCACTATTCTAGTGTAGAAAGCCTAGTTTGTGAGGGCAACTTTGCAAGGCCGGAAAGGTGGCTTCCCGACGACGGATTTGCGACTTCCGGATACCGTAACGTAGCTTGAACATAGGGCTACAAGATGCAAGTAGCGGTTGGGCCTTACCATAGCTTGTGGGTGTCCCAAAGAGGGTGTTACTTATGCTTGGTGATGTAGTAAATACTCCACATTGTTGGAGGTATGTACAGTTGGCAAAGAGCCCTAGCTGAATCGGACGAAGTTGTTGTTGAGAGTGAAGTTGACCGGTATCTACTTGATCTAATAGAGAATCCCAAAGATGAAGATTGGCAGCTGCTTGATTGGTGGAAGATAAACTGCTGCAAGTATCCAAACCTTGCTCTTGTTGCAAGAGATGTACTTGCAATCCAAGTTAGTACAGTAGCATCTGAGTCCTCATTCAGTACTGGTGGGAGAGTCATTGACCCTTTTAGGAATTCTTTAACTCCTCAAAGTGTGGAAGCATTGATTTGTTAGCAAAATTGGATCAAGAAACGAGATCAATCTGAGATTGAATATTATCCAAGCCTAGAAGAGCTTGAGTTTTATGAAAAAATGGAAAGAGGTAAATACCGTACATTTGCAACTGTTTTAATTTTTAAAGTTCAGTTACTTTTTTCGGTGTTTTGTCGTTACATCTCATTGCTGTTTGTTTCAGTTGTAAGTGGTATTTCACTTGTTGTTTGACTTGTTCCATTGTTGATTGTTGTTTCTGATAGAAGCATTTTAATGCGATGTTTTAATAGTTATTTCCCCATATTTTGCTTAGTTATTTCCTTTACTTAATCATTTTTAATTTAGTTTCTATTTTCTAGGTACATCTAATAAATAGAGAAGAAATGAGCTTAAAGGCAGAAGGGATGCAAAAATGAGTTGAAATGAAGAAATAGAGTTTTCCTGGTCCGACTAGGAATCCCAGTCAATGCAGGAATCTTGATGAGGCTAGGAAACCTGAAGGCATTAGGAGACCACATGGCTTGAAGATGACGTGGGAGATATTATGGGAGATTAAATCTGATTTTTGCATGGGAAATGATGGAGATAATGTGAAAATCAAGGAGAGAATCAAGGAGATTACGTTGAGAATATCAAGGGAGAGTTTCAAGGGATTGTGCAACAAGAAAAGGCTCAAAACAAGTCCAGATTCGTTCCTCAATTCCCTCAAGATATGTTGGCTGAAATTAGAGAATAAAATCTGTAATTTTAATGTGAAAATCAGGAGAAAATCAAGGGGAGGATGTTAAGGATAAAGCCATGGAGAGATTTAAGGGAGAAAATGTCCAAAACAAGTCCCGATTCATTCCTATTTTCACTCAAGATTATTTTGGTCGAAAATTAAGAGAAAAATCAGATAAAATCTTGGGAAAATCAGCAATAATATATTTGGAAAGATTATGGACTTATTTTGGAGCTTCCTGATTGGTTGGATGACATAGCAGAGCTGACGTGACATTATCTGATTGGTTAATGCTGTGTGGATCAATCTTGAAGACTTGGAGACTAAGTTGTCATCCTCCTATAAATAGGAGCATTCTCTACACAATACAACACCAACACAACACACTCCTCCCTCCTCAGAAAATAAACATTAGAAAAATTCTCTCCATTCTCTAGTCTTCAGAAGCTTTGCGTCTCAACCAAGGAGGAGAATAAGTCATGCAATACATCAAGATCCTAGCCACCATCCATCCTTGTGTCGTCCCTAGAAGATTGCTTGCTTTCAAAGATCTTCAAGTTCTTCGTCTCAAGGCTTGTCATCCATCTTTCACGGTGTATTTCATACTTTCTTTTCTTTTCATTTGTTTGATTCGTAGAGTTATGAGTTCTAGTTAACATGACGTTAAGGGCCAAGTTTAAAGCCCATTTATATGTTTTGAAATAAAGTTGTGATTTTTATGTGTTGATTTATATTTTGCTTATGTGAGATTGCTTAATTGATTTTGTTTTATAGAAAACTTTTATATGTATGTGTTCTTTGGTGGCCAACTTAGGATATCTGCATGTAATTGGAGCTATTTCATAAGTAGTAAAGGCTTTGGACAAAAGTCGAAATCAATTAAGGAGGATTGCAAATAGATGAACTTTTTCATACTAGGTTGTGCACTTTGGTTGACATCCTTTCTTTGTTCTTCATGCATTGAATGTGTTCTTGAGTAGCTAGCTTTCTAGACTATGATTGCATGTTCAATAGGTTTAATTTAGGTGCTTTCACTTAGATTAAATATTGAAGGAAAGTAAAAAATGGGAAATCGTTTGCTTATTAACATTTCACATGGTCAACTTATTTCTCATGACATAGATAATCAACTATAGGAATTGTAATTGGATTTCATGCATATGATTGTGGTTTTGATCTTTGTTCCTTACGTTTCACCCTTGTATATATGTTTTTACATTTTCTTTATTTTATTTATTTTAATTTTCAATTTATTAATCCTAAACCCCCCTCTTTATGTTTACTTGTATATATTTTTATTTCTTTGTTTTATTTTTGTAAATATAATACTTTGTACTTTTTATTAATTCTTTACTTGTTTTTGCAATTATAGGTGTACCCTCAATCTCCGCTTAGAATGATCCCTACTTATTCTATACTAACAACTACATGCAGGGTTAAATTGCGCGCTTACTTTTAGCGTATCAGTTTCACTTGTTGCAAATGTAGCAAAGGGAAAACAAGTAGCTGTCTAAACTGAAGATGATGCAACTGCCGCAGCTGGAACCTCAAAGTCTGCAAAAGTGTCCAAAAAAATTGCTGCTGCAACTCCTTCAACAAGAGCTGTTGCTGGAACCGTTAAATCTGCAAAACAAGTGTTGCTGCAATCAACAAAAGCTAAAGGTATTATCAAAAGCAGTGCCTTACTGCCTTTTTTTTGGTTTTTATTCCTAGTAAGTTCATTGGATTGAAGTATAAGTTGTATTGTTGTAGGGAAAAAGAAATGAAAGGAGAAGAAGAGCAGCAGCATAGCTACACATGTGGAATTGTTGATTTGTTTTTAATTTGTTATTTTGTTGAGACAATGAGAGTTGGTGAGTTGGAGAATTGGGATAAAGCTTATTGAGTGAATTTGGACATTTGGTGGCTTGTTGGCTTATTGTAGTTTGCAGAATTGTGTTATCTGTGTCGGTGATGGTTTCATATTGCAGAATTGTTATTTGGACTTTAGTCTTTATTTGCAGCCTTGCTAGTTGCTGCCAGTCTTGGCGTCTTGCAGGTTGTAGTTCATTAATTCTTATTTCAGATTTGTTGTCTTTATACTTGTATTTGTATATCCATTGCATCTTCAAAGTTGCAAGGCTGCAGCTGAAGGGCTTACACGAAGTAGGTCCAATGAATCTCTCCATTCTTTCAATTTATTTGATATGGTTCAGAAAGCTTGTTGGTGATTATTGAGCATACTTGTGTTGAAGCACGCCAGTGCTTTTGCTTCTATGGTTTTGTTAAAGCTGAACCTCCATGTTACCAGCTGTTCTCAGCCAGCAGCCAAGCATGAATGCAACACTGCTGCTAACTCCCAAGAACCGAAAGCCCAGTGAAACAGGCCCGGTTCTTCCCGGTCCGGGTTTTGGCCGGTCCCGGTATTCTACCTTTCCAAGCCCGGCCCGAACTTGCATTTCCGGTCCCGGTCTCGGTCCCTGTAAATCCAGTGTCGATCTGGGACCGTGCCTAGCCCTACCGGCGTTACACCCCCTCACCGGCCTTGAGTCACTTTCGGCCTGGTCGTATCTCGACCAGATCTTCTGCTAATAGCCCATTCGAGAGACCAGCCTCGACCATCCCACTCTCAATTCCAAGTTTACGTTGGTGAGTCTCCATAGAGAGACAAACCGAATGAACATTAGTCGAACAAAGACGACGTTGGATTGCCGCAAGAAGACAGCGAGAGGCAGAGATAAAGGGTCTGCTTGGTATTCATAAATTCATTAATTTTTATTTTCAGAGAATCAATATGATGTGAATTCTGTTCATGAATTATTATTTTATTTTAAAATTATATACATATATTATCATGGAAACTTAGTCATAAAGATACATGCATCCAACGTTCTCCCGTATTTGTGAATTGTATCCGGTGCCATGCATATGAGCTATGTCATTCTCTACTAGTGTACAGTTTCTATGCGCTTAATCAACATTTTTATTTGTTGCTGTGAGAATATGTACACGTAAAGCTTCTACCTATAACAACTTTAACTCCATCTATGAAAATTAATAGCCGAAATCATAGGCAAAGAAAAAGAAGTTGATCCACAATCTCTTGAGACGAGTCAACTAAATTTGTTAAGTATCCGTAACAAAATTAGCTTCATATCCGTAACAAAGTTAGCTTCATAAAATACATGGTGAAAATGAATACACGTAACTGCAAATGAAACAAATCTTTAGTACACGCACCGGGAAAAATGAAACTGATCTGAATCTAACAACGCATTTCCTTAACAAAATCCGATGTGTTAAAACCAAAACTGCAGATGGTTTGTACTAATTTAAACACATGCCCTAGATTTTGGATATTCTGGAGACAAACCTCTCTTGGTTCATTGGCCTAGGAAAACTCCACTCTCCTACCTTTTGCATCAAAATTAACAAAGGAGCTACGATCAAAAAAATTTGGTTTAGCAATTATCAACCAAGAACACCAAATAAAGAATGGGCGATCACAACCAGCAACAACAACATCCTCCTGGTCCTCCTCCACCACCACCTGCTCCTCCTCCTGCTCAACAGCCTTCTAATCAGGGTGTTCCTCCTGCCGCTGCTCAACAGCCTTCTGATCAGGGTGTCCCTCCTCCTCAACAACAACAACCTTCTGCTAGTGCTCCTCCCCCCCAAGGTACATTACATATGTTCCCTTCTTCTTTTTCATGCTGTTTCCAAATACGTTTTGTTGAAAACGTGCATGAATTGTTCGGCTTGTAAATATTGATATTTATAATTTTGAATATGGTTTGGTTTTTGATTCGGTTTTATCCACCACCACCAGAAGGATATCACGCAAACGTCGGCCCTTATCCACCACCGGGATATCCACAGCCAGGATATTCTTCATCACCCCCACCGCCTCAGGGCTACCCACAAGAAGGACATGCCACCAGAGACGCTTATCCACCAGCAGGATATCCCCCACAAGGAAATTTTTCACCTCCAGGCTATCCTCCTCCGGGTTATCCTCCTCAAGGCTACTCTCCCCAGGGATATCCTCCTCAAGGATATCCACCACCAGGATATCCTCCTCAAGGTTATCCACCCCAAGGATATCCTCCTCCCTATCCGGGACAGTACTATGCCGGCCAGCCCACCCGCCCTCCTCCTCAAGCAAGCAGTGCTATGGGACCTATGGGTTGTTGCCAGGCCTGGTATATATGTTAATTAAAATTAATGTTTCTTACTCAAAATGAAATATTTACTGGTTATGATCAAATGCATTATCTAAGTTTGTTTCAATTTTATAAATGATGCAGTTTGGCTGCTCTTTGCTGTTGCTGTATGCTGGATTGTTTACTGGATATGTGAGACAAGATTATTTGGATGGTGTACAAAATGATATTAGGGTTATTTGCACTCCCATGGAAAAGGAGTCTGATACTGCCAAAAGCGAGTGCTATATATTTCTTATTTTCTTTTGGTTTGTTTGGTCGATACTGAGGATAAGTTGGATCATAATTAAAGAGCTGGAAGGAGAAAATATATATTGTTGAGCAAAACGAATCTGTTCCATTGGTATGGATCAAAAACCGTACTTAAGTTTATACATGTTAAGATATGTACATAAGGATAGGTGCCTCTAGCAAAATAAAAAAACATATATAGGTGATCGAGTTGTTGCTTGCAAATTGAATAAAAGTATTCATCATACATTATTATTTTGCCAGATCGTGTTTTAATTGAATGATTAATGTCGTCTGATACCCCCAAAACTCGACACTGTATTAGACCACATATTTGAGTTCCTTCATACGATAGAACAGTTCTTTCGTGTGATTAACTTTGTGGCATCGTGTATGGTTTTGGTGCTATCTTCATCGGGTGCATCATGTTCTTTTATTTATGATTGTGGATACAGAAAGTTCTTAAAATGCATAGTAAAGATTAGGCATGGGTCATAGGTGGTGAGATCGTGAGAGGTACTAAAAAGGCTAAGAGAGAGTGAGAGGGTGCCATACGCAATTAGGCAAGTGTAACAAATTAGAAAGAAATATATATTTATGGGTTTGCACTTAACACTAATGGATTAGTTAGCCCCGAAATTGGGAAGTTAGGCCGCCATATGTTTCTTATCAAATATGTTTTTTCCCGTCATGAATTAGTAATTAAGCAGATGTAAATTGGCTTTTGATATTTTTTTCTTTCTCTCTCTCCTTTTTTTTTTTTAGTAAAGACACAAGGGCGAAATAATATATTCATCACAAGCCAAAATATGCCGTTACATACCCTTCCGCTGCCTTTTATAGACAGACAAGAAGTTAGTGGTAGTACCCACAAGTGGTACGTACATATAGTCCTACTCATTAGACATTTAAATACGTAGAGGTAACGGATACCCTCTTTTGGTACTACTCCAGAGGCGCTAGAAGTACATAGAGTGTTCCTAATACAAGGAACTTTATTGTAATTAGACAAACTAAAAACATAGGGATGGGCTGAGAGCAAAACCCTAGCCCACCATAGAAGCCCAAAGGCATCCCAAAGAGGAGTGATCCACAAGGCCCAACAGGATGATGTGACCCAAGCCCAAAGTTCACCACAGCCTCCCAAGCTACACACAGCACCGAAGCAGGCGCCGGATCCCATCACTGCATCCCACCGCCTCAACCCTCGACGCCGGATTCCACCGCTGCATCCCACCACCTCACCCCACTATGCCGCATCCCATAGCTGCAACCTCACACCTCAAACCGCGACACCATGTCCCTCGCCACCACCTTGCTGCAAGTCGCGCCGCCACCATCAAAAACGCAGTTCCAAAGTCTCAACCCTGATCCATTGCAGATCCACCGTCCAGCCCTGCCATCATCGATGACCTACCGTGTACATACGCTCACCGCGTCCAAGTCGTCATCTGGTACTCATCGTCAACATCATCAGCCAAACCTTGAGCCAACCCCCCTTTCAAAGCTCCGGATCATTCAAATCCCGCCCGGGTAGCAAAGCCATGTGGCTTCGGCGAAGCCAAAAGGCCAGCCTAGGCTAGGGCCGCCGCCGGACGAGAATATTCTCAAGGTCGTGAAGCCTCCTTACTTTAAGGTTTTTTTTTTTCTTTCTCTTAAAGAAATGTAAAATAGTATAAATTACAGTAAAAAGAAAAAAATATATAATTTTCTCATAAAACGGAAAATTTATGAATTTTTTTTTTCCAAAATGACCATATATGTAAATTGGCCTAAAAATTTATGTTAAAACAAGGATATAAATACTTTATGTTATATTTTAAAAACATTAATGACATAGCATAGGTGAACTTCAAAAAAAAGATGTGGGTATTCAAATCTCATTATCGAAAGTTTTTCATATATTTTAAAATTATATATAAAATTTTATATTTGTAACGATTCTGCCCGCAATTAGTCATTTTCAAACCGTGAATGTTCAGGCCGGATTAGCCCATGGATCAATATACCTCGGCCCATCCTAGCCCACCCTTAATGGTGCTTAGACCGTGCTGGACCGATATTAAATGAATCGGACTCGTGCCGGGCTCGTGCGAAAGCAACTTGTTTGACACCTATCCTTAAAGTGTTTGGTACACTGTCGAATTGATAAAATCAAACTGATGCCACGGTTAATCAAGTTCCTAAACAATTTAGCTAATTATACTTTTGACGGAAGGTGTTACATCTATTCAATTTGGTGACCTCTTGAAAGTACTAGATGGAACAAGTATAAAAGAAAACTTTACGTATATGAATTTTTCCAAAGAAAATACGATTCATAACACGGAGATTTGCTAACGCAGTGTAAACCTCTCCACTGAGGAAACTTCACTGCGTGGCTTTTAACGTAGCCAACACGAAAAGACAATCCAATATGAAACACTAGAGTTTACAGAATACAAGTAGTGTTGTTCATAACAAACACTTTCACTTAGCAACACATGCTAACTTGTTTTACAACTGTTCTAACTCCTAATACAACATTCTAGACAATCTATCTTCAACCTTCCTTGCTCTCAAATGAATCACTGATCTTGAGAGTAAATATGAACGATTATGCAATGGAATACATGAAACAAGTAAAGAGGGTTTTTCAGAAACTGATTTGAACAAAACAAGTAGTTCAAAAAGAGAACAATTTTATGCATCAAAAACCCACACCTTGACTTCAGTTTCGAAACCTTTTATAAGGGAGAAACACTCCCCCTCAATCAAATCTTGTCTTAATTATCAATTAAGATAAATATAGGAAGGTTTAAAACTGCAATCGAATCTTTCCTAACCAAGATCAATCAATATCTCAAATTGATATGCATGTTAAAAAAAAACTCTTTAATGCAGATGAGAATATTGAATCAATCTAACCGATATGCATATCAATTTAAAATCATGCAAAATGATATGGAATGAATACCATATTAAACTCAAGATCAGTGAATCAATTCTGCTTGATCTTCTCATTATGATCCGATTCTGTGATCTTCTTCTTTGTTTCATTGAACCACCGGGAAGATAGGAGAATCATTCTCCAAGTCTATCTGCATCATTTGTTTTTCCTTGTGACAATGAGAAATCATGTATTGAATGGTAATAGCCCAATATACTTACACCTCTACCCTAGTCAATTTCTTATTTATAAAATATTTTGTTGGTACATACAAACGCTTCATCGAAACAAAAAATAATCCACCAATACCTACTTCTTGTTTAGTTCAAAACAAAAGAAACCTTCCTACCCCAGTTAGAATATTTCTGCCAAAAACAAAGAACCTCCCTCGGTTTTCTTGGCCGGAGCATAAGGTTAAAAAAATAAACTCCCAATCCCATTCAACGTCTGCTTGCGTCTGCTTCAGTTATTAAAAAAAAAAAACGAAGCCTAAAATAACGTATTTAAACGACATAGGCATGTCCAATTCCACATTCATACACAGCCTGTCTCTCTCTCTCTCTCTCCATCCATTATTAATTCATCCGGAAGCAAAAGACTTCATCTTTCACCCCACCATTGATCATCACCTCCAAAAACCATGAGCTATTACAACCAGCAACAACCCCCAGTTGGTGTTCCTCCTCCTCAAGGTATGTCACTCTCTTCATCTTTTTTTGCTTCAAACTTTTCAGATCCATGAGCTTAATTGTAGTTGATCATCAATGAAGTTTGAAAATCTGCCACAAGGGTTTGGTTCTGATATGAGTATATGTTTATGTGGTTAGGTTATCCACCGGAGGGATATGCCAAAGACGCTTATCCTCCTCCGGGATATCCCCCGCAGGGGTATCCCCAGCAGGGATATCCTCCGCCGCAGGGATACCCCCAGCAATACCCTCCTCCCTATGCTCCTCAATACGCTCAGCCTCCCCCTCAACAACAAAACAATAGCGGTGGATTTATGGAAGGCTGGTACGTGACTCCCTTTCTTTCTCTTTGTATTTGGGTCTGAAACCGAGTTGATCGAGTTGGGTGTTGATTCAGATCTGGGGTCGTCCCGACTCCCGATCAGCTACATCGACTTTGGCCCGAGTCAAGACTCGGTCAACTCGGAGTTGTTCGAGCAGTCTAACACACTTTACACGAGCTAGATGGGAATAGTTCTGGTCTCTGACCCTACCCAGAGATTTCCTTTTCCCAAAATACCCTTGTTTTGTCTTTTAGAGTTATATGGTGGTTTAGTCTTTCTGTCGATTTGGCTGTCAGGTCGAGATACTTGGTCGTATGTTCTTTTTCGATGTCTTTGAGGTCTTATCACAGGACAATAATAATGTACTAGTCCAAGTCCATTGTCGTTTTGAGTTCTAACTTGTTTTTGAAATTTGGGGGAATGGTGTTGCAGTTTGGCTGCTCTGTGCTGTTGCTGCTTGCTGGATGCCTGCTTCTGATGGGAGATTTGGGTCGAAGTGATTGAAGGCTCATTCGATTGTTGTCGTGTAGAGTTTGATTCGCACCCAGATTGGGTTGTCAAATTCATCTATCTGTTACAGTGTTTCATCTACATTGTCTAGGTCATGTTTTTCATTTTTTGCGTATCAAGTGTTTTCCATAAATAATATGAAGTTATGAACTTTGGCTTGGACTTCATTCGTTTACTTCTTATTATATATGCTAGTGTGTTTTATAAAATTCTCGACTAGGATGGAAATTGCTTCTTTATGGTTTTGAGCGATGAAACTTATGGGGGATTTTGGAATTTTCCTGTGCAAGAGTACATTGGACAACTATTATTTTGTACATTTTCAAATAGTTTTTGATTGGTTGGGTTATTTGAGTTGATGTTCTTTTGGATTGTTAAGAGCTGGAGGAATATTTCATTTTTGAGTCGAAGGCAATGGTTTCGCTTCTTTACGCGTTTCAAGGAGAAAAGTTGTCATGTTTCTCTGGAAGTACAATATTGACAAGCATTATTGTTTGAAGACTTTTAGAATTTGGCTTTGTTGGCTTATTCTCTTTTAGGATCATATAGAGACCTACAAAAGAACATGTGTGATCTCATGCATGCTTCGGGAAAAGTTTGTACTTCCAAATGTCCAAAGGTTAGGGGATGGAATCTTTTACAACAAGGAAACGTAGATAATAAGACCAAAACTGAGTGGACTACAACCTGTACTTATTTGGTATGTTAAGAGCAAGTTCACCCGTCGGGTCATCGAGTCAGTTACTATTTACTGCTTTTTAGTGTTTATTTCCACCCTCTGAGTCACGGGCACAATTTTCAAACTGACCTGGGTCACCGGGTCAGTTTGCAGGTCACGAAATTGACTCAGAAAGTGACCTAGGTCAGTTTAGAAACTGTGCCCGTGACCCAGATGGTGGAAATAAACATAAAAGGCAATGAATAGTAAGTGACCCGGTGATCCAACGGGTCGACTTGCTCTAACAAGCGCCAAATGCAATTATGATATCCCAATATTCCTAGGATATGGTTTGCCAAAAAAAGAAAATCTATGATATGGAGCCAATACATAATATATAATTCGATTAGTCATTTTTTTTGTATCACATAAATAGATTATTTTAGAATTCCAATATATTACTTATTAAAATAGAGATAAAGTACAACGATCAACAAAACCTTACGAGAGTTTAAAATCTCACGTTTATTTGGTCTAGAGTCGTAAGTCTCTCTTTCATAAATGGGAGATTTTGAATTTCGCTCTTAATTGTGCACTAGTTGTTTGTATAATTGTTTTTTGTATCACATAAATAGATTATTTTAGAATTCCAATACATTACTTATTAAAATAGAGATAAAGTACAATGATCAACAAAACCTTACGAGTTTAAAATCTCACGTTTATTTGGTCTAGAGTCGTAAGTCTCTCATTCATAAATGGGAAATTCTGAATTTCGCTCTTAGTTGTGCACTAGTTGTTTGTAGTCCTCACAGATAGACCGGAAAATTTAATGACCATAAGACAGAAGCACAAACAAAATAAAAGTAAAGTAAGATCGGTTATCAAAATGCAATAAACTAGCGTGCAAATAGTAAAATTAGATGCCTAACTAGAGTAAATAGAGCAATAAAACAGATGAACCAACATTGTTAGCGTGAAGGTTGACAAGAGAACGACACTACTAGAAATTTCCCCAATGGCACCTCTTTTTTAGCCACTAAAAATCATTAGTGTGAAAAGAGAACAGTATCAGTGTATCACACTAATTTGAAAAGCAGTGGGACTTTTTTTCGTTCCACGGTTATCGGTGGGTATTAAGTAGGGTAAATGACCCATGACCCATATATATATATATATATATATATATATATATATATATATATATATATATATATATTATTGAGGAACCTCTGTTATCAGTGGGTACTAAGTAGGCCAAATAGTCCAAATGTGCATGCAAGTGGGCTCTTCTTTCCACTGTCAAGCTATTTGCGGAATGTACGGATGAAGAAATTTGAATTGGGCTCAATTTTTATGATATTTTATGATACTGGTGTCCATCAACTTGGGGGTTTCTCCGTTTTTGATATTCAGTGGTAACCGTCGGATCTGTGGAGGTCTTAACTAACGGCAGATACAAAAAGCCCCCTCTCTCCCTGTCAGTCTCTCGTACTTTTCAGTGTAACCCTAGATCTCTCACTCTCTCTGGTTCATCTAGATCCATCTCTCACACTTCTCACTAACCCTAGATCTCTCTCTCTCTCTCTCTCTCTCTCTCTCTCTCTCTCTCTCTCTCTCTCTCTCTCGCTCGCTCCACAACACGGAGAACCCACACACCGACAGTGTTGTCTGTACAAATTTTTTTGCATGCTTTTGCTCTCTGCTTTTTTGTTTTGCTTCGGTTGACAACAATCCTGGCTGTGTCATTGCAGTGCAGTCGACAGAGCTCTGGTATGCTGCTCGGCGCTTAGATTCTCTCTCCAAAGGTTTGATTTTAAGAGGGTCTGTAGTTTTGGGGTTAGGGTTTATTTCCTATTCGGGTTGCACAAATGGAGTCTCTCATTGAGAATAAGTTCAGGCTGGGACGGAAGATCGGTAGCGGCTTCTTTGGAGAGATCTATCTTGGTTCGTCTTTTGTGATTCTAATTTTGTTTTGTGGTCAAAATTGGATTTGAGGATTTCATGGAGGTGCTTAAATTATTGATCTTTTTGTTGTTGTAGGTACGAATATTGAGACAAGCGAAAGAGGTTGCGATTCAGCTGGTGAGTGTTGCTGTTGCAATTGAGCTCCTGATGTTGACTTTTGTTTTGATGCTTACTCCGTTATGTTTGATGCCAATTTGTATCTAAAAATTATATATAATCTGTGCTCTGAAAAGGCTTATGAGTTTATGGTATGCTTGGTACACATGCTTCAGCTTTCGGTTTATTACTAATGCCATTAAACAATAGGTTTGGGGAACAAATAGTTCTTAGATTAATGGAATTTCTAGTTTTGTCAATTGACTTGGTGGTATAAGCTTGATTTTTCATGTACTCTTCCGGTTCTGGTTTGTAATGCATCACAATTGCCTTGAGGCTATGAATTTTAGGTTAATAAGTAGAATCAATACCACTGGAGAAAGAGGGCCAAATCATCTAATTTCCTTGTTTCTTTCCGTCTTGTTGTGCAGAGGCTCTGGTTCAAGACAAATCTTAAGCTTTGCAAAATTTGGTTTGAGATGGGCGAATATGGGAGAATGAGTTGGGTAATATCTGTTTATCTTATTACCTATGATGGTTGTGAATTTGTGATCTTGAAAGGCTGAGAGTAACCTGTGTTGCACTATTAGATTCTGAAGAAACTCCATAAGTCTTGTCAAAAAGAAAATGGTACAGATGATCAAAAGAAAGGAAGTCAACATTTGGAAGTTTATGCAATTGAGATTCAAATGTACACTGAGGCTAAAAATAACAAAAAGCTCAAAGAAAGAATCATATGTCATATTAAATTGCCTTTCTGTTTCAATGTGTTCTATGAACTTTTGTCTGTGATGTGTTGGATTGGTTTAGTTACCATTTTTATCACTGCTCTGTTTTGTCTAATGAATTGGGTTGATTATAAAAACTGCTTGAAATTGTATTTCCTTGTAAATGATAGTTTTTCTGGAGCATATATAGCCAAAGACCATGTTTCTGATGTTTAGGAAAATGTGAAGACAAAAATTGTATTTAGGCCAAATGTTTCTATGGTATTGTTCTTTCAATACAACACTGCTTTGGGGGTCGCCTTACCAGGTTTTGGTAGATACCAACTTTATCAATTTCTCTATCCAGAATAAGGTGAGTGTTTAGTGCTAATTGCTTCATGTATAAGCTACAGCTTGTTCAAGTTTTCTGTATTGGATAATATAATTGTTTTTGTTCACTTTCTGCAGTTGGATTTGGAGAAGAGAATGATGGACTGCCCATATGCAAAGTGTGAGTCTTAGAGTTATTCACTTGTATTAATGTTTAGTGTTTCTTAGGAATTGGGTTTGAATGTTCAGTTTTATATATAACAAGAATCACTACAAGGGAAAACCCCTTTAGAGACAAAAGTATAGGCGACACAAGTCATTTGCGTCACTAATAACTATTATGGGTGACACAATTTTTTAGTTTGTCACCTATAAGTTGTCATATTAAATTAAATTTGCATTAATGTTTGCGTGACAAAATAATAGAGAGAGGAGACAAAATCTTTTTGTCTCAACTTTTTATTAGAGACAAAATATAATTTTGCCTCCTATTCTTTTTATAATTTAGGTAGTTGCCTGAACAACTTGTAGGTTTATCCGTTTATGTAGTTATCTCTCAAGGACAGAGTATAGTTGGATTGAGAAGTTTGCATCTTTCAGAGTTGGAGAGACTCTACATTTAGGATACATAATAGATAGTGTTTCAGTTCGACCTTACTTGCTATCTTTATATTATAATAGATAGTCTTCATTGCCTTGTTGACAAGAATCCAGAAACAATAGTAGTTATGTTTTAGAGACATACAATAATCTATTACCAATTTTGTAGGTGAATAATGTGCTAATTTCCAACTCCACCTATTACAGATTTTGGCTTTAAATAAAGTTATTTTTATCTCATATTGTAACTCTTGGAAGGTGCATGATCATTTCGTTTTTAAAAAACTAGCTTCCTTGTTTATCATAGGTGGAGTTGGCCGTTCTATGCTTGTTTCATCTCAAGGACATATGAAGAAAACTTGTGGCAATATTCTACGGTTAGGAACTCATGCTGCAACCAATGCCACAAAGAAGAGAAATCAAATTCCGATGGATGATGAGCAATCTAATCCAAATGAGAACTGTCATGAACCTGTGAAGAAGGCGCGTGGCATTACAAAGAATAAGTTGGGAACTCCTAGTGTGATCAATCCAAAACTGAAGAGAGTTCAAATCCCAATGGACAATGAGGAGTGTATTCCAAATGAGAATTCTAACCCTCCTTTAGATCCAGAACCTGTAAAGAAGACCCGTGGCATTACAGTAGGGTTGAAAGCTCATGCTATTGTTAGTGCGACCAAAAAGAGAATTTCAATCAAGATGGACAATGATCAAAAGCTCCCTGAGACAGTTCAAGCCAATGCTATGTTTGTTAACGAGATTGGGTCATTCACACGCAAATTAGCTCCACTCAAATTCAAATGGTGGAGAAAAGTACCTAAGGATGCCAAGAATGACATCAAAGAGGCTCTGACAGCGAGTTATATAATATATCTTTTCTGTTTAGTTCTTGTCTAATTTAGTAACTTCTTTTTCACTTTATTGTAGACTAATTTCGAGTTTGATTGGACTGACCCGGAGCTGAGGATATTTGTGGAGAAGAAGATGGCCAAGGCATTTGGATCTTGGAGATCCAAGTTGCATGGACATTTTAAAAAGTATGCTCATGATTTAGAATATGCTCGAGCACACCCACCTGGAGAAAAGCTCTTTGGTGAAAGATCAATAGATGAATGGGAGTGGCTTTGTGACGAGCTGTTCATAGATGAAACCTATGTGGTATATGAATTCATCTTTATTGATATTGTTTAAAGTTCTTTTATTATATTAACTGCATATTAATGTCCTGTTATTGCAGAAACGAAGTCAAGTTAATGCTGCAAATCGAAATCAGAAAGAGTATAATCATTGTGGAGGTTCACGGCCTTACCAAAAACATATGGAAGCTGCACTTAAGGTAATGAATTATTTATAGTCTTTATTAGAATAAATCTGTTGGTAACTAGACTTGGTGGTGTCTTGTTTGTTGATGGTTCAGCTCTTGGTTTAACTTTATGTGTGGATGTTGATTTATTCTTTGAGAATAATAGAAACTAGGATAAACACATACATGTAGGCAACTCTGAATACTGAACTGATTGATTGCAGATTGTGCAGTTTTTTCTTTCAAATTTATTGGTAATTAAGTAATTTCTTCCCCTGTTCTTCTTTGTTTATTTGACTTTTCTTTCACCTCATGTCAGACTCGATTCTTATAGTTTAGTGTGTTAAATAAATGGGGTATCTCTGTACATTTATCACTGCTCGTATATTGAGAAGCAGAATTATGAGTTTTAAACTGGGCTGTGAACCTGCTATGTGTTCATAAGTATTATATCTTGTTTGATCAAATAATTAGTATTGCTTTTTCTATAGGTTTCAGAGTCATTGATTCTTCTATATGTTTCAAATGAGACAGCTTAAAGGTCCAACCTGAACATTGAAGTTGTCACTTCTCTAGAATTACGAAAGGCTAGTTTTAGATATTGCATCCAGCGAGGTGCACTTCAACTGAACCAAATGGTTAGAGTTAAGGAGGTTACTACTGCCTATTGAAAATATATTGTAACATGAACTATCAGTAAAAAGAAGGGGCATGTCCTTGGTCCTTATTTTGATGTTTTGGTTGGAATGTGCCCTTGCTCCTGCAGTGTGTTTAATTATTAATCTGCTCATGTGTTTATGGTCTTTATTGGCATAAATCTGTAGGTTTGAGGTATTGAGTTATAATTGAATATTTATAACATGTGCTATATGCATACTGATCATATAACTTTTTATTTTGAGCACAAACAGAAAGGTAAAAATGTGTCTTTTGTTGAGAATTGGAGCGCTATGCATCAACATCATGACGATCAATGGATCAACGAAGCAGCTGAACAAACTGGGGTTAGCTTTTGTTATAGATATTTTCAATTGGTAATCTTATTTTTATCACTTTTTAATTAGTTAATTTTTTCTTCTTCAATTATGTAGAAGAAAATGTTAGCAGAATTGAATCAAACAAAGGAGAAGTTAGCTGAAGTCCTTGGGGTTGCCTCACTTAATGAAATAGAAGTTCACGTCTCTATGCAGTTGGATATCTTGGCAAATGGCGTTGGGGTTGCAAAGGGTAGAGGCATTCGCGGTCTGGGCTATGGTCCGGAAGGAACCCGTCCATTATTCTGAGAGTGATAAATCTGCAAATGCTTCCGTGACAGAACAAAAGGTGATTGAGCTGACAGCCACGGTGGAAAAGCTTTTGAGGCATATCAATCACATAGAAGAGCAACTTGCTACTGTTGAAGGGTATACTATTCATCATTCCAGTGATGATGATGATGATTATGATAATGGGGATGATGATGATGTGAATATCTATGGGGATGAAGATGAGGGTGCAGACTAGCTTAGGACCTTAATGTTTTCCGATGGAACTTTAGTTTTATATTATTAAACTAGAAAACTTGATTTTGCTAGCTATTGTCTATGTAGAAGTGTAGAAACGCAAAACTTCACTTTCTCAGTTATACTATCTTTCATTTATTCAATGCAATTAAATATATTTTTATTTAGTTTTATTCAGTGCTGGAATTTGTTATATAAAATTGATAATTAGATATTATGTCGCCAAGAATGGGTGTCAAGGTGACATATTGTCACCAATAATATATAATCAATTAAATATGAAAATAAAAATTTAATTAATTTCAAAATATTCAAAGTATGGGTGACAAACTTAGTTTGTCACTCATTCCGAACAGTTTGTCACCCATTCCCAACAATCCCGCCATCTTATTCAAATTACCCGCCATTTATTGAATTTCTGCCCAATTGTGAAATGTTTTAGGTGACAAAATATAGGCGTATAGGAGACGAAAAATATTTTGTCCCTTTATTTTTGGGTGACAAAATTTAGCTTTTGTCACTAATAAGAATCTGTCACCCACTATTAGAGACAAAATGATTTTGTCACCCATACCAATGGGTGACAAATTTGTTTGGATGGGAGACAAAATAGGTTTGTCACTAAAGGGGTTTTCTCCTGTAGTAATGATTCAGAGAAATTGGTTAACTTAGGATAGTCACCTAAAGTTTTGATAGTTAATGCACGGTAATGTTCCATTTCTCTTGTTTATTTTTCTCTAATTGTTTATCTGTCTTTTGCAATATACAGGCACTCCGGGTATCACAGATTATGTAATGGCAGAGCTTGAAAAGTTGGGTCAGAAATATCGTGTGGCTTTGAGGTATTTTCCTATGTTTTCTACAAATTGTTTTCATGACCAAAAGGGTTTGAAATTGAGAGTGTATCTGCAGATGTGCACTGCTATCCCTTTTCATTGTCATGTCTGTCAGTTTTTTATACCTATTGTTCTATAGTTATGTTTATTCGAATGCTAAATTTTTATAATAGCTGATATATTATATCCTTGTATACTACATGTTCAGAACCAAAGAGACACCTCTAGCTTCACTCTAATGTTTTTTATATGTTAAGTTGGTATGTGTAATTGATAGAATAAGAACTAATTAATTAACCTGATATAATGTGCAGGTTGTCCGTGTCAAAAGAAGAGTTGCAGCTGTGGGATGAAGTCCGATCTTGATGTTTATATATTGATGGGTGCATCTGTAAATTATAGTTAGTACATTTATTGTATTATACAATTTAAAATACAATATAAAGTACAGTACAAGAATGTAAAGGTGCCAAATGGCATCTTATTTTTTTAATACAACCTCATAAATTTGCCACTGATATCAGTGGCATTTCAAAACCACTAATATCAGTGTGAATTTAGATGCTGACTTTACCTTGGATTCCGTTATTCCACTGTTGTTTTATCAGTGCCTATTGCTCCAATGGCACCTGCTATAGAGGGGACTGATTCCTCAATAGTGGCTGCATAGTGACTAATTCTATTAGCAACTGTTATCAGTGTGCTTTGTCCCAATAGGGACTAATTGAAGTCGGTGTGGAATGGGAAAATTTCTAGCTTGTAGTGGCGAACACTCCCAGAACTAAGGTTGTCGCCACAACAAATAACCCAAACGGTGGTTCAAAGAGAAGGTTACGTAAGGCATATCACATCTTCAGAAATTCTCTTTTTTGGTGTTACGTTCGTATGTTTTGGGATCATGATTATCATGTTAAGTTCATGAATGATCAAAAGAGATATTCAATCTCATCTCTAAATTCTGAGTGGTTCGGAATATAATAATGTTACAAGTTGAGTGAAAAGAGCTAGGTCACCTTTCATGGCTTCATCCAATAGTTTTAAGTTTTGCTTTCCCCTTTGGTCAACACAATTGATCCGAACCCATAGTTGACCTTTCTAAATGTGGTACAGCCCGTTATGAGTTAGGTCCCGGTTCAGGCCAGTTAACAAATAATAATTAGGCCGGCCTAGAATCTCTAAAAAATACAGCAGAATCTCACTATTATCTCTTACAAGATATTTCAGCAGTTCAACCTGCACAGAATAGTTTCATGCTACTCCGGCCAGCTAAGCCTGAAACTGATCTTTCTTGTTGATCGGCGAAATTACTGGGTCGATCAGCGAGAAGGAGAAACGTTTAGAGCCCAAAAACAACATAAAAGAACACAAATAAAATCCCTTGAAACCTAGAGGGAAAGGACTTTTCAGATCGTTCGCAGCGTAATACTAGCTAGTATTGGTTTCTTTGGTAAGTTTTCCTATTAATTAGCTAGTTTCACCTCTTTGTTTCGTAAATTTCGTTATGATTTGGACGTTTTTCTTTTGTATTTCATAGGAAAGTTAGGTTGTGATAATTTACCGTTTTGGCAATTTCACAACATTTTTAGGGTCCAGTAGAACATGAAATTCGTCCTGATCACAGCATTGAAGTTTCTAATGGAGGGGCTTTTAGGGTTTGAACACATAGTTTTGCTTTCACTTTTGTTATGTTTTAACAGTATGAAACTTTCTGTTTTATCCGTTATTATATTATTTAAAACAATTAATTTGTTAAGTATTACTACATTATAAATAATTAATCTTTTGCGGGTACATGTTAGTATTAACGTCACAGTTTTGAGAAGCTAGCTAGGGTTTAGTTGAATATCACTGTCAGACAAAGTGTGCAATCTTTGTTAAAGTAACCAAACCTAGAAAACCAAGTTTCTTCTAAATAGAGTTGTTGTTTTAGGGAAATGCACTGGCTTTAGTTTGGTTATACTTATAATGAAATTAGCTAATTAGTGTATATAAAAATATTCTTCATAGACTTTCTGTGGTACTTCAAAATATAACTGAATTCATGTTCCCCTACTAAGATATCTTACTGGTGAAATTTTTTGGAGTATGTCATACTCTAGAATGTAGACCACTATTGTTTTGCATACTAATCTTCTATATATAGAGCTCTATATATGGGTGCTCCTAAGAAGCAATGGAACGCAGAAGAAGAAGCAGCCATCAAAGCTGGAGTGAATAAATATGGGCTGGAAAATGGCGGACCATATATACTTAAAGATCCAGCGTTTGGTCGTATTTTGTATCTTCGAAGGTATATAGTTTCCTTAACGCGCGTCCCCTTAACACTATCTCTACATGTACGTGTATATATAGTCTAAAGAAGTCTTTGCGTGTATATAGTCTATATGGTGATTAATTTCATTTGGATTTGATGGCGAGCAGGATAAATGGAGAAAAATATCAAGCATCGGGGGTAAATGAATCGGAATGCCAAGAAACATTAAGAGAAGAACCTAAAAGAGTGCATCAGGTCCCCAAACAGAATGATAACTCTATGGCTCCTAGGTTGAAATGAAATGCAGAAGAAGAAGCAGCACTTAGAGCTGGAGTGATGTATAATCACTGGAAAATGGCGGACCATACTTAAAGATCCAAAGTTTGCTCGCACGGTCGCACCTTGCATCATCTCTAACATCCTACGGTTCTTAACACGTGATATATAGTATATACTCTTGGTATAGCATTTATAGCTACATAAAAGAATTTAATGGAAGGCTTTACAGTACGTATAATACTTTACGATGATGAATTTCATTTAATTTTGATATATGGCGAATGATATTACAGCATGAAGTACCGGACTCCCGACAGAAGTTGAAACTAGTTCGTAGAAGACGTCCTCAGGGTACAGATCAACAATGACTATGAGTATGGCTTTCAGTCAAAGCCATGAAGTTATTAGGGCAAACGCCTAAGGCAGTGCGTAGAAGTGAATGAACTGTCCATGGCTCTATGAGCTCGATTATTGTACTAAATCTGATTCCCATCCCGAATTCCAGATTAGTATATGTATCTGTACGTACAGAACTTCTTCTTTTGATGTGCCATGTGTCGGTGCGTTTTATCTAAATTTTCAACGGGGTGGAAATACTTCCTTTTTGTTCTGATGTATATCTCTAAGTTGGTCGATCGGAAAGGACTTGTGTACTAAATTCTCAATTGCATACCATACCATAGCTAAGATCGATTTTGTTTTCTTGTTGTCCAAATGAAATCATTTTTCGATCAGAGACAAAAGGATCGTGTATTTGTTATCGTGAGTCATGGCATAACATTAATTAGGAATGTAATATATTGTAGTTATACCGTAGTTAGTACTTACCTATTCTATGTGTGGTAGAGAATAGAGACGTAATTCAGTTGTATTCCTGTGAAATCTTCTTTATATATATACTGACTTGATACACATTTACGCAAGCGTACGTATCATATATTGTCAAGATAGGGAAATATTGAGCCCAAAGTTTATCGTACCACGGGGATTAGTGGCTAACCCACAATCCTTGGGTGGTCGGAACTAGAGTCACTAAGCAAAGAAAAGAAAAATAAAATCAAATAAAAATGCTATTCTAAGGCACCAAGCCTTAGCAATGCTCGGCTTTAGTTTTCACTAAAGCCTAATCAAAACTAAGAGCCTAGCGGTGGATATGCACAAATGAGTCGAAAATTGTAAGAAGTTTTGAATTGGGAATTAACTAAATTAAACGCAACCGAAAAGTAAACTAAACAACTAATTAACGAACTATAAAATTAAATTTGGGTTTTCAAATTAATGGGAACATGGGAGTGTCGGGTGATTCACACTAACTATCTTGAAAATATCAATGCCAATTTTACAAATGCATGCATTTCCTATATGTGTCAAGTCCCGTATCTAGTACCGGTTAAGGCTACTAAACCAATTATCCTTTCGGTGTATCGATTATGCCGGTTAGGGCCACAATCAACTCTCTAATTTGGGCATTACGCCGGTTAAGGCCGCAATATCCAAAATTAGAGGCCTAGAGTGCAAGATAATAGAGACCCAAGCAAGCTTAGCTACAATTAAGCTAGCTAATGGTTACCACACTTAAATCCTAGATGCAACAAGACTAATAAGTTGTCAATTTATCAATCTATTCATCACAATTGCCCACAACATTATTTCAAAGGTTGACAAAGCCTAGAAACATGCTTCTAAGGACCAATAAATTCGGATTTAAAGCATACACAATGGAAATTGCATTTATTAAAAGTAAAACATCAATATTTATACAAGATGAGTTAGGGCTTCATAACCCTAACTCCCAAAATTGAACTACTCACTATCCATAGTTAAATACATCATCAATAGCAAATAAAATTATGGAATAGATAATAATAAGAGAGGGGAGAGTTAGCTTGGTCACTCCTAGCTATGAGCTAGTATGAACCAAGCAATTTCTTCACTCAACTACCCAAAATAGAGGTGTGGTGCTCTTGATGATGATTCTTTGAAGCTTGAGTGAGAAATCCTCCAAATACCCACAAGAAAAATAAAATAAATAAGAGAAATGGAAGGGAAGGAGAGGGAGATGAGAGCAGCCCAAAGGGCTGCCCTGTTTTGGTGATGTGCGGCCACTGTTCTAGGGTAGGGGGAGAGGAAATCAAAAATGGGTCGTGTTCTCCCTTTTGAAGACAGGGGAGAGTGTAATTGATAATGGGTGGCTGTGATTGATCCAAGAAGGAAGAGAAGATCCTAGGCCTCCATTTTTGCGTGGTGGAAAAAGGATCAGGTCTTGGATGGTTGAACACGTGCAGCCATGTAATTGGCAAAAGCCAATTAAGCAAACAATGTGTAATTGCTGGCACGTGCAATTGGCTTAGGCATGCATAATCAGTGAAACTAGCTAATAGTTAATTAAGACAATTGTTTCTTCTTCCGATCTTCAAGCACATCCACACTGATAATCTTTGGGTAGTCAGATTCCGCATCCTCGCTCGAGTTGACTAATGTTGCCCTTTTGTTCTTTTGTCGATAATTTCAATTAGCTCCAATTTCGCCTTATTTTCTCACAATTTCCGTAACTCCGCTTATTTTCTACAAAATAAATAAAAGTGGATTAATTACATTATAATTGGCTCAATGATTAGTTTATTTCTAGTGTTTTAGATACAATTACAAGCATATAAATGCGTGTAATCATATACCTCCACTGTGAGATGAATAGAGTTTTTATTTATTTATTTTTTTTTTTAAAGAGAATCAAAGGATTTCACTCCTACTCCCATGGTGACTCGAACCCAGAACCTGGATCCTAGGTAGTGGGCACTCTAACCACTGACACTACTTCGTCAATAGAGTATCAAACAATTCATTCTCTCAATATCTTATTGTTTTATTTGACTTGGTATCAGAGCAAAGATCCGAAAGGACTTTGTCTCGTCATCTTTTGTCATTTTCATCATCCATTCAAGACTGATCTTCGTCTCTTCTGAGACCGATCTTTGTCTCTTCACAGATTGATTTGGACCAGACCCACTGCGTCAAATCCCAATTCCTCCGCCTACAATCGTTCATCAGTCAAGATCGGCGACCTTCTCAACCCAGACCGCCTTCGTCTTATTTCATATTGCCTACGTGCTTCAGTCCAGACTCAAATCGGCGTCGTCCGGCCAAACCGCTCTAATCCCAGGCGTCGCTGACATCATTTCTCAGTCCTCCTTGCAATTGTTTGGCCTTTCCCGACCAGACCAGATCAGTCTGGCAAGTTCAGTTCTCGGCCTGCATCGATTCCTGCTTCATCCTCCTTCGTCCCAGACCAGTTTTGGCAGCCGATAGCATCACTGATAGCTAAATTTATAAGCTATTGATTTTCCTTATTCACACTTAAGATTATCAATTGTAGCAAGGGTAAACAAGGGTCTTTCCCGTAGAGGACTAAGGTTATAACTACTCAAAACAATGTCACAAAAGTGACCACTGTTCCTAGTGAACAGCAGTTGAAAACCTAATCTAAACTACTCAGAAAATTACGAAAATTTACAGAGATATACTAGACACACAGGGCGTCTTTCACACAAAATTTGGTATTATTTGGATATCGTTTACTATATAAAATAATTACAAAAATATAGAGGACAGAAAGTAACGAAAACAGATTTTAAGATGGTTTGAAAACAATATGATAAAGATAGCTAGGGAAGATGCATCCACCCCCGACAATCACACACAAGATAATTTGTTCAATCCTAATTCAATTAATCTAGATGAAGATGCTCAGGTTGGCTCGGTACGCTTGAACACAACCTATTACCCCTTCTTACTTCGTACGCTAGGCAGGAAGTGCTCTACACCTAGACTATTCCCAAGCAATGCAACCTAAAGGTACGCTTATTAGATTTAACATGCAGAGATCATTAAGGTCTAAAGAGTTTGAGACATCACTAGGCATCGCAATAAACTTAGTAAACCTAGGACTTAGTTTACTTGATAGTGAAAACTAACAATTGCTTCTCTAGAAGGTTTGAGGAGTCCAACTATTGACACAGGCATCAAACAATCAAAGTGGTAGAACCCTAACATGCATACTAAGCGTGCACTCAAAGCATACAAGCAAGCATTCATCAATAGAAAAGTAGTAAACAAAAGTCTCATCTTGGATTAAAAGAAAATAACATCAAAAGTCAAATCATCTTGTAGTTCATGTCTAGGGGCTTCAAGCAGCCCCCTAACTAATAAAAACTAGTTAAACATAGAAGAAACAAAACAAACTAAAGAAGGGGAGGAAGAGAGAGAGCTGCTGCAGATTGATCTCCTTTTATATGCTTAGAGGTTAGGAAATCCAAAACCTAAAAGAATTAGGGTTCACGTGCTTAGGTGGAGTTTTCCTATTGGCTCTTGAACTTGATGACTCATTCCAACCATTCACATCATGCCATTTGTCTATATTAAGCTGAAATATGAAGCACAAACTCGTCCTCGGGCTTCTCGGTGTGATTTGGGTCTCGAAACATAAATTCCCGTCCAACCTCAGATTCACGCACAGCCTGACCTTCTTGTACTAAATCGGCCATAACTTCTTCTAGAAAAATGATATTGATGAGCCGTAAAAAGATTCGGAAACTAGACATCCGAGGCTATCCATAAATATAAAGATCATCCTCTGGATCGTTCTGAGATGGTCTCAGTGCTCTGTCGAAGTTAACTGATCTGCACAGGCAGATTTCCCGATTTTGCTTTTCAATCCCTCTTTTACTTCTTTTCTCCTTCTTTGCTCCAAAATACCTATAAAACAAATAAACAACGTAAATAATGAGAAAATACACTAAACTAACAAAGAAAATATAGAGATTAACGCTATTAATATCGCATAATTATGCTCCTATCAATCACCCCCACACTTAAGCTTTGCTAGTCCCTAGCAAACAAAGAACTAACTAGAACAAAAGACACGGACCTAATATCTTCCAAACATCTCAGAGAATTTATAATCCCACACGTATGGTCAACAAGATTCACACAACCACATGTCAGAATTCATAACCTCACTTAAAAGCTAATTTATTTTGATAACCATAGTGCAAAAGTTATAATACATGAACAATCAAACTAGTGCAACAAAGGAGAACCAACTTATTCATGTGTCAAACAAGCGTCAACTCAATTTCTCACAAAGATGCTCTCAATTTCTTTTCACTCATGATTTTCTGACTTGATGTATAAGCATAGATTTCACTCAAGTTATATGTGAGAGGAATGATATAGTAAGACAAACAAATAGCTCACATATGATAACAAGAAAGAAAGGCTTTTTCTGAACTACCTTCCCTCCTCTTCCAGTACAAACGATAGCAGCTGTAGTCTGGACCCAAGAGATGTGGGTGAAGAGAGGAAGAGTAAGAAAGATCATCTCACTGCCTCTCCCTGCCGCAAAATCCAGAAGCTCTTAGAATATCTGAAATCCTTATGGTTTTTTAGCCACTTTTGGCTTTGTAAACGCAAATGTAATTTCGCGAACACATTGTACTGCTTTTGGCCGCAAAGCCACTTTATGAATGAAATTTTCTGATTTTGTTATTTATATAATGAAATTATATAATAAAGCCTCTGGTATAGGCCCTTACATATATTCCTAACACATATTGTCAAGAACAATGAGGGAAAAGTTACATTATAACTGAAAAAGTGCTGGAAAAATCGCTGCAAGATGTAATGGTTGCTGCAAAATGTAATGGCCGCAACCAAGGCCTGGATGCATAGAGTGTTGCCCCCTAGTGTTCGTAGGAGGAGCAAATACAGGAAAATGAGGCCACAGAAAAGGCCTAAATGTAAGGGGTGATGCGTGCCAAGGAACGCTATGTTTGCCCCCTTGTCTCAACAACGGAAGAGTGTGTGGGATCCTCAAATTCCCAAACGCTGGGGTAATACTTCTTTAAGAACCGACCGTTGATGGGGTTGCGGTGAAGGTCGCCATCCAAATCTTTGAGGTGGAAGGCCCCGCGCTCCAAAAATTCTGTGAATAACAAACAGTCCTTCCCAGCGAGGAGTCCATTTACCGCGGCCAGTCAACTTTTCGCCAAATGGAAGCACTACCTTCCAAACGAGCTCACCTTCCTTGTAACTGCGACCACGTGTCCTCTTATCATAGGCGCGAGCGATCCGCTGCTTTTCCATTATCAAGTTGTCTAAAGCCTCTAAGCGTTGCTCGCTAAGGTCTTCATGTTCCTGCCACATAGCCTGGACATAGTCCTCACCAATCAAATGATGTTGATCCTGAACGCGTAAAGATTGAACATTAAGCTCCAAGGGAAGGACTGCATCATGGCCAAACATCAACGCGTAGGGCGTGGTGGCAGTTGGATTCCGCTTGGAAGTGCGATAAGCCCACAACGTCTCATACAATGTCTCGTGCCATTGGAGAGGGTTTTCAACCAGCATCGATCTTCTTCAAGAGGGTGATAATAATCTTGTTACTGGCCTCCGCTTGACCATTGGATTGAGCATAATAGGGTGTGCTATGGACAAAAACTGGATACCCAAGTCAGTGACGAGCTGCTCAACGTCACCACCCATGAATGCTGCCCCCCTGTCCGAGACCAACACCTCAGGGATACCAAACCTGTAGATAATATTCTGAAAGATGAATTGGCGAATGGTCGCTCCAGAGGCCTCCTTCAAAGGCTCAGCTTCTACCACTTAGTGAAGAAATCAATAGCGACGATGATGAACTTGTGCTGGAGTGAAGAGTGAGGGTGAATCATTCCAATCAAGTCCAAAGCCCAGCCTCGTGCAGGCCAAGGTTTAATAATAGGTTGCATGGGAATATTGGGAATGTGCTGGACTGGTCCATGAGCTTGGAAATCTTGGTAGCCTTCGCGAACGTAATACAATCCTTTAAAATGCTAGGCCAGTAATACCCATGTCGCCTGATTAGCCAGCGCATCTTTGGACCTGCCTGATGGGCTCCACATACGCCGGCGTGTACCTCTCGCATTAAACGCTTTGCGTCGCGGCCAAACACACACCTGAAGTTGATGCCATCTTCGCCACGTCATCGCAACTCATCACCTCTGAGGAAGTAATTTAGTGCCAGAAAACGGATCTTCATGTCTGCAGTGGGATCAGGCTGTGTGAGGTAATCTATCAAAGGGATGCGCCAATCTACGTCAACAGGCTCTAGGACCGCGACGACCGGATCGTCAGGCGGGTCAGGTCGGGCGAGCCACGAAGGCAGTGTGCGTCGCTCAACCTTCAGGATTCGCTGGCGAACCCCGTATTTCAAAGTAATGCCTGTAGCCAGTTGAGCGAGTTCATTGGTCGCAAAGTTGCGCTCGCGAGGAATGTATTCTAAATCCGCGTCATCAAATTGGTCCAGAAGTTCAACGGCGCGACTCAAATATGGTACGAGTAAGCAACTGATACACCTGTACTTCTCACGGAGCTGATTGATCACGAGCAAAGAATCGCTGCGTACCTGGACGTCTCTCAGTCCTAGTTCCAGCAACACTTCTAGACCTATAATGAGGGCGTCGTATTCTGCCTGGTTATTGGTGCACTTGAACTCCAACTGGAAAGAGTAAGAAAAACGATCGCCAGCTGGGTTTTCCAAGACAACCCTTGCCCCTGCTAGTGTATCCGTTCTTGAGCCGTCAAAATACAATATCCAGGGCTGGAGTGAGACTGTGGCATGGTACCAGACAGCATATTCTGGAATGCGCGCCAGATCCGGGCGATCCACAGTTGTTACTGCAACCTCCAAATCTCTCACCGCGGGGACGTCTAGCATCGGGTGATGTGCCAAAAAGTCCGCGATGGCTTGACCCTTGACTGCTTTCTGTGGAATGTATTGTAGCGAGAACTTGGATAAGGCCAGCACCCACTTGCCAATGCGGCCTCTCAGAATAGGTCGCGACAGCATATATTTGACTAGGTCAGTTTGAGCAATGATGCAAGTAGTAAAGGACAACATGTAGTGGCGCAACTTGCATGCTGAGAAGTATAATGTAAGACACAGCTTCTCCATTAGAGTGTACCTTGTTTCGCAATCTGTAAGTGTTCTACTGAGGTAGAAGATGGCATGCTAGACACCGTCCTCATCATTTTGAGCGAGTACGCTGCTAATGGAAGCCTCAGCTGCTGAAATATACAGTTTCAATGGAAATCCAGCTCTAGGAGGCATGAGCACTGGCGGGCTCGCCAGATAGGCCTTAATTTTGTCAAAAGCCTCTTGATGTTTAGGTTCCCATACAAACTCGTTATGTCCCTGTAACTTGAGCAGTGGGGAAAAAGGCTGGATTTTACCTGCAGAGTTAGAGATGAAACGTCTCAAAAAGTTGATCCTACCCAGCAATCGTTGTAGCTCTCTCTTTGTTCGCGGGGGAGAGGCATTGATAACTGCGCTTGCCTTATCTTTAGGGACCTCAATTCCCCTCTGGTGGACTATAAATCCTAAAAAGTCACCTGCCTGAACTCCAAAAACGCATTTGGCGGGATTCATCTTGAGCTTGTGTTGCCGCATGCGCTCGAAGACCTTTCTGAGATCTACAATATGGTCCCCTCGCTTCTTAGACTTCACGACCACGTCATCAATGTAAACCTCTAAAATCTTCCCAAGTATGTCGTGGAAAATCAGGTTCATGGCTCTCTGATATGTGGCCCCAGCATTCTTCAGTCCAAAAGGCATGACCACATATTCGAAAACCCCCGCGAACCCTGGGCAACGGAACGCTGTCTTGTGTCTGTCCTCCTCCGCGACGCGAATCTGGTGATACCCTGCAGTTCCGTCCATGAAGGAAAACAATTCATGTCCCGCTACTGCGTCTACTAGCATATCCGCGACCGGCATGGGGTAGACGTCTTTAGGCGTATCGACATTAAGGTCTTTGTAGTCCACGCAAACCCTCATCTTGCCATTTTTCTTGCGAACATGCACTATGTTGGATAGCCACTGATTGTATTTGGCGACCCTGATAATACCTGACTTGTGCATCTTTTCAACTTCCTCTTTGACCAGAACTTGGGTCTCAGAGTTCATTCTCCGCGGCTCTTGCTTCACAGGCCTCTTGTCAGGGAATGTGGGCAGCTGATGGCATACCAAATCCGGTGACAGGCCAGGCATGTCTTCATATTTTTCCGCGAAGCAGTCTTTGAATTCTAGTAGTAAGTCAATGAGCCTCTGTTTCACGCTAGGCTCTAAATAAGCGCTAATAGCCACTTCCATAGGCTCGTCTACTGTGCCGAGATTGACCTTCTCGGTAGGGTCTCTGACCTTGGGAGGGGTATCATCCAACGCTGCCGGGGCTAGCTGAATCTCTTCTTCATCTTCTTGTTCTTGGTCAGAAAACTCCTCGTTGACAATTTCTAAGGTCACGACGCGATCATAGGCCTCTTTTTCCACCAGGTACGAGGATAGTCTTTCGTACAGCGAGTGGAAGGCCTCTATTCCTTCCTCTGGAAGGTCGTAATCCATTAATCGTTTAAGGGTTTGGGCACAGCGTGGCCAGGCCTTTCCAGGCCTTCTTTTGCGAGCGTAAGCCCCCACTGTGCCAATTCAGAGGCCGTCTGACAAGACCCACCCCGAATTCCACCCTGGAATCCGAAGTGGCCCTGCGGGACCCACCTTTAAAGGAGATTTACCAAAAATTTCGGCATAACCTCCCTTAAAAATGGATAACCCAAAACCCTGCGGAAAACAAAATTCACTTCTAATAGTCCAACCACAACTCCTGGAGCCGCCTTGCTCCCAAATTTGACAATCCCATCACAAGCTAACAACGTCAAACATATTATCCAAATGGTACAAGTTACTACAATCACCAAAGTTAGGTCATAGACCTCAAATATAATTCATACAAGTTTGGGTCACATATCCCTTAGTAATCAGAGCATTCTAGGAATAAAGTTTAACATAGAGTACCGTAGGCTAAATAAATAACCTACAAAATATGATGACGGAAGCGGATGCGGTCACTATGGCTCACTTCAGAACGCCGAGCAGCAACACTGAAAACTGGGCATTTGAAACCGAAGGGCCCAGGGGAAAGTACATAAAAACGTTAGCGTGAGTGGACAAAAATAAACAAATATAAACCAAATGGATTTTATACTTTCCCACATTTTTCGATATATATAAAATCCGGATGCATGCAACATTTATAAAACACTTAAGAAAATAATCCGAAAAACATTGAACTCCAGAAAACCGACTAGCCCCGCTAGTCACAACAACAGAGTAAAAGATTGAAATTTCAATACTCGAAAATATAAGTCCAGCCCCGCTGGTTAAGAAAACTCAGACTAGTCCCCGCTAGTCAAAAATAGTATAAGTAGGGGAAGATGATAGCCATACGAATAAGCCACTCAGGCTTGGGTGATAGCCTCCCAGGCTAAAGAACTCCCATAACTCCCGTAATATACCCTTACGCCACTAAGTGTAGCGATAGGATACTGGGCTACAGAATTACTATCACAGAGACAGTAACCTGCGCCACAAAGGCGGAAGGGCTACGGTTATCCCATCACCGCGCCACAAAGGCGGAAAATCAATGCTAGCATGATAAAATCACCCCTCAGTATGGCACAGGGAAACATAACCGAAAATCCAGTAAATCCAAAATACATAAGGCTTCCCCCATCTCTCGTAAAAGAATTTCCAACGACGTGTCCCACACGCCAAAAGTATCTCAAATCAATGGCAGAAAGGCGAGATCAAACAAAATCACAATTCTCAAACCGAAATCATTACTAAGGCATTCCCAATGCCAAAACCAAAGATCGAATAAATAAACAAGAAATAATTCCATCGAAATCCCATTTCGAAAATCTTTCAGAAATCTCAAATCGATGAATGAAATTAAATATGAAACTCCGGAAATCAACATAAATCACAAACTCGAATCCGAGCATAACAAATTAATATCCGAAATTCATGACCGAGGTAAATCATAATCCATCTCAGAAAATCATTATTGAAAGCAAATCCATGAGATAAACCAATAATCAAATTCCGGAAACAAATAATATGCTTGAAAAGTAATATGATAATTAAATAAAGAATTAATTCAAGAAATAAACGCATGCATCATTATTTAAAACAAAAGTCCACTAACAATATATGCTCAATCCTGACGTCGCTCGGTATTTTCCTCGTATGGAGACTCCTCTCGTCCTGTACGAATAACATTCATAAATATATATATAATTTACAGGACGGAATTAACTCTACAATACTTATAATTGGAAATTCAAAACATCCCCCCCTTTCCTAAAATCCAACTCCTCAACTCTCCACAGCATCCATCCTTACTCCCACAATAATCTCTCATCGATAAATAAATTCTAAAGTGAATTCGAAAGAAATTCGGTGATCGAATTCACGAAAATCAATAGTTAACCAATTAACTCAATTCGTAAATCTTCCGATTTCCACCAAACTTCATGCATTACATTCTACAATCATTATAGGGTACATGGGATTAAAACGACAATTAAAACACAGCTCTACGCACCACCACGCGCTACCTGTGGCGGCGCGTGGGGACCACGCGCCGGCGGCCACTTCCTCCGATGATCACCAAACTCCGGCACTAGCATCTACGCAACAAGCCCAATCAACTTCCCAACTACAACATCAACCAATTTTACCTCGAAGTGGTCGAATCAAGCCGGCGAAGGAAAGCCCCGAAGCTTCAAGAACTCTAGAAATGAAAAATCATCAATTCAACCTCTACAATGCAAATTGGAACGAACTACCTTAGGGGAAATGATCACCATCAAAAAACCAAACCTTCGATGTCAATATGGTGGCCGGAGGTGGCCGGAATGGCCGGAAATCGGCGAAATCCCAAAACTGCAGCCGGAGCAATCTTTGCTTCGATCCGGACTTCCATGGCCAAAACTCCACAATCCTAGGTCACTAGTGTCAAGAGCGGGTTGAGGCGCTCCTGTGGTGACCGGTTGCACGCCGGTTGGTGGCTGGAAAGTGAAGAGTCGAAGGGGAAGAGGAGAACCCGAAGGGAAAGGGGAAGAATCGGGGGAGAAGAGAGAGAAGGAGGGGTGGGTTTCCGGTTTTGGAAACCTACCAGGGTAACTTTCCATTTTTATTCAATTTTTACCATGAACAGTAACTTCCACATTTTAAGCTATAACTTTCACATACGAACTCTGATTTTTACGTACCACATATGCACGCGCTCGGTTTAACGTCCTCTACAACTTTCATGAAGGAAATTTTCTCAAATTATTAACTCATAAAAAGTCAATTTTTAACCACCCCCCTAAACGTTAAAATTAAAATCGTGAACGGTAACTAATAAGAATTTCGTGTAACTCGGTAAAAAGGTATATCAGGTGTGGGGTGTAACACCGTCACCCCTGTGGGGCGGCCTTTGTCATCGATGCCACTGACCTGCAATGGAGTGATTGGCTCCAAGTAGTACCTGGCATCTACATAATTCACGGAAACCGGGAATGGGCGAGGATCTGCTTTAATCACCTCAGCTTTATCCGTTACCCTGTTCTACATAATCAGTTCCTGGTGGAGAGTCGACGGAACACAATAGCTCCAGTGGATCCAGTCCCTGCCTAAAATGGCGTTGTATGCTGCATAACAATCTGTCACGAAGAAAGCATAAACTCCCTCTGCGGGGCCAACCTTGATGCGCAGGAACAGTAGGCCCAATGTCTTCGTGACAGTCCCCGCGAAGTTCTTAAGCGTGAGGGACGTAGACTGGATCTTCTCTTTCTTGTTCCCAAGCAAATGCATGGTTCTCGTTGTGATGACATTGACCGCAGCTCCAGTGTCAACCATGATTTTGCTAACCTTGGTACCACCAATCTCCGCCGTGATATACATAGGTCTCATGTGCTGGACCATAGCTGGCGTGGGCCTTGTAAAGCTCATGAAGAACTCTCTGCTGTTGGTGATTACACGCATTTTTATACGTGTAATTATATCTAAAATACTAGAATTAAGCTAATCCTCGAGTCAATTATTATGTAATTAATTTATTTTTATTCATATTGTAGTAAATAAGCGGAGTTGTGGAGTTCAGAAGAAGTTGTGCGAAAATGGAGCTAATTGGAATTATCGACAAAAAGACGAAAAGTCAACGATGGTCAATCGATCAATGCAAGCAAATATGTGACAATCATTGGTTTGAGGTCGGGAAAAGGAAAAGAAGAAGAGGAGAAAAGAAAGAAATAGAAGAAAATGGAGAATTAATTAAATGAATTGGCAGATAATCAATTAATTAACCAATTAACTAATTGGTTAATTAACCAATTAATTGGTTAATCATGCCTACCAAAGCCAACAGCACCACGTGCTTCCCCTTTTCTCTTCTGACGTCAATCCACCCTTCAACCACTGCAGCATTGCCAAGTGTCCCCTATCCTTTCCTCTTACTCACGAAACCATTCGAGCCACCCAGATTTTATTCATTCTCTCCTCTCTCTCTTAAAAAGAGACCCTAGACCTATTCTCAAGGACCTCTTCCTCACCTGCCGCACACCCATTCATCCTTCTTCTCCCAAACAGTGCCGCGGCACACACAAACCTTACTCCCTTTTCCTCACCAATTCCCTTCACCTCACCAAGATTTGTTCACCTCACTAAGATTTCTTCTTCACCTCACCAAGATTTATTCACCTCACCAAGATCTACCTCACTAAGATTTCATATTCTCATCAATTCCACAAATTTCAAAGGGGAAGCCCAAGCATCAAGAACTTCATCACCATTAAATTTGGGTAAAAGTGGGGAGCCATAAATCAAGGCTAGCCATAATTGCTTTATAGCAATTTGTGACTTGTTTTTATTACTCCTACTTCTCTTCACTTTGTTCCTCTTTAAATTATGTATATTGATATTTGTGTAGTGATGGGTAGTGAGTAGATTTGTTGTTGGAGGCTAGGGTTGTGTGCCCTAGTCCAAATCTTGTGTAAAAGATGCTTATTTTAATATAATGATGCAATTTTCATATGATGGATGCTTATATCTATTTTTATTGGGTTAAAATGCATGTCTAGGAGCCTAGTCAACTCTAGGGTGTGTATTTTGAGCATGTCTAGGATGGAGTTAGAGGCTTGACCCCCTCTAATTCCTAAGCTAGAAACCTTCAATTTCGTATTCGAGGGGTTATAAGCATGATGATTTACACCCGTTGCGTGAATGCGCGGTCGGGTCGCTTAGTAGTCTAATTCTTTGATCTTTAGGCCTCTTGATGTGAATTAGAGACCCTTGAACCGGCTCTAATTCATGTCAAGTGAGTTCCTACGACCCTTGAACCGGAATAGGAATACCATGAAAGAGAATTTCAGTCCTTGAGCCTTGAACTGCCTTGGATACGACTACCGCCAAAGTATGAAATTTGCATCTACATTAGATTAGCTTCCGACACATGAGATTTGGGTGAAGGAACCTCCCTAGCACCCGACATTCTCATTATATTGTTCACACTTTTCTAGTTTAATTTCCTTGCATTTTTATTAATAGCTTTGCATTTTATTACTTTTTGTTAAGTTCAAATCAATTCTCAAATATTAAATCCATCGACTCATTTGTGTATACCCATCTTGAGGCTACAAGTGAGTGGTTTTGAATAGGCTTGGTGTGAGCTACGCCGAGCATTGCCAAGACTTGGTGCCTTGATTGTTTATAGTTTTTATTTCACTTTTTATTTTTCTTGTGTGCTTTTAGTATCCTACCGTCAATTATCTTGGTTAGGTCCAACACCTAATCCCCGAGGTACGATAAACTAAGGTCCAAATACTTCCCTTCCTTGACACGATTCATACGCTTGCGAAGAGTTTATGCATCAAGTCAGTTGGCATCCTCTGTCTCCAAGAACACAGCCTCCTCTACAGGTGTCATGACTGCTGAGGTAATCTGCAAAGGCTGCGCACTACTTTCCTTAGTTTCTACGCATTCCTGCGCGGCGACTGGCAACGCATATCTAGCGGGAAGCACGTAAACCATGTTGCAGGATGTGTCAATCACTTTTGTCTCATCCATGTCATCCTCAAGGTTGAGCTTGGGCTCGTTGACTGGAATGTCGGTGTTGAATTACTTAGCCAACCGGTCTACTAATGATTCTTCTGTAAGGCCTTTTACCTCACACTGTTTGTGTTCTTGCACAGCGCCCACCTGCTTTGGTGAGTCCGACCTTTGTTCCTCTGTTATATTCTCCTTTGGGGGCGCGATCACTACACTTTGGACCTTTTTAGGTTTCCATTGTAAAGCTTCTGCAGCGTTGTCTTTGCCCTCCAGTCTCTCAAAAACTGAGGATTTGTTTTCTGGTTCCTCACGAAACAACCTGCGCCTGACATGTGGCTGCCTAGCTGGCGAGTTTTCCTTCCTAGATGGCGGAGGTGTCATTTCTTTCGTGATCCTGCAGAAAACACTAGGTTTAGAGATCCCTGACTCCGAGCGCGCTTGCTTCTGAAAATTGCGGGGAGCCACCCATGGCTTAGCGGCGAGCGCTTCCATCTCCTTCTGGTATTGCTCAGGTGATTTGACCAGTTGCGAAGGCTTAATCAGGCCCTGATCCAGAGCCTCTAGCGCTCGCTTAGCTTCCCCAAACCTGCGCTACAGCTTTCTTTTCTTGGAAGGGCTAATCTCTACCGCTTTCCCCTTCTCTCTGGTGTACCATTTGCCTTCCTTGATGGAGGACGTTGAAGAAGGTGGAATGTACGGCTTGGTCAGGACGTCTTTATACTCATTCATAGCTCTCCCCTCTTGTTTCTGTTCGATCGCGGCCGCTTTCAGCTTCTTGAAAGAATTGGAATCCTTTGGGGATGGCGGTGACTCCGTTTTGTCTTTGGCTCTTGGACTAGAAGGCTGATAATTTCGCGATGGCGAAGCCCACTTGATTGGTGGAAAAGAGCCAAAACGAAACGTCTTCTTGACTTCCTCATGCGACACTTGGATGCCACATTCTTCTTTGCATCGCGAGCATAGGACAATTGGTGAGGCCTCGCTAATGGTTCTAGGCTTCTTCTTCTCTGGGACCTTGTCCTTACCCTCTTCTTTTCCCTCAGTGGTCAAGTCTAGGGTTGGTTTCCTCTGGTTCTGCTTGGTCCAGTTCACATCGACCATATTGACCCCGGTGTCAGGAAAAGGGTTTAGGTCTACCAGTGCCGCTGTGGTAGCCGGAACTTCTACCTGCAAACTACCATTATTGAGCCATACCTGAATCTGGTCATTTAGCTTCACGCAATCAGCTGTGTTATGGTTCCACAAGTTGTGGAATTTGCAGTACTTCTTTCCTTTCAATTGATCTGGTCGCGGGAAAGGTCCAAAATCTGTCTTCACCATCTTCACGGCGATCATTTCATCTAAAATTTCATGTGCCTTATTAGCATCATATGTATACGTTGCGAAATCAGGCTTGGTGAAGGCTGTAGATTTGAGTTTGACAGGCTCTTTAGATATTTTCAATTGCTTGAGGGTTGATCTCTTCCTTCCTGTCAGCTCAAACGCAGAAACGTCATTTTCCTCGTCCTCATCTTCATCTTGGAGCAATTCTTCCCCTTGATGGTGGTAGTAAGGATCATAGGTAGTCGGCTGGTAGTGTAACGCAGCCACTGTGCGGTGCTTCCCTGGCATGTATGTCCCTTTGGACGCATTCTTTCTGGCATCAGTTTCTTTGAGAAGATGTTCAAAACTGCCCACCTCTGTAATAAGTTCTCCCATTGACTGGATCATGCTGCCATGTTGCTTCTTTCGCTGGCGTGGTTCCAAACCCTTGACTGTCAACTTGACTAATTCCTTTTCAGGCAGGATCACGCTCAGTTTGGCTTTCTGAATCTGGAAGCGTTGAAGATAGGCAACGACAGACTCGGTGGGCTACTGGGCCATCTGAGTGAGAGAGGCCAAGTCAACCTCAGGTTCTATAGCTCTGAAAGTTTCCCGGAAGAGCTTTTCCATTGCAGGCCAATCGACCACTGTTCCTGGTCGGAGCTTAGAAAACCATCTAAAGGCGGCTCCAGAAAGAGAAGTACCAAAGATCCTGCACTTGAGGATGTCATCATTCTGATACTGGCCGCATTGCACCCTAAACCTGGCTAGATGAGTTGCCGCGTTCTCAGTATCTTCTCTTGAAAAAGTAGAGAATATAATATTTTTATAACCTCTTGGGAAAGGCGCGAGCATAATATGCGGTGGAAATGGCCCCTCATAAACTCCATCGAGTTGGGCCCTAGGATTAGCCAATCTGATCATCTCCTCTACCTCTTCGCGTCTCACATACTCTCGACCAGGAGGAGGAGGTGTCGCCACAGTCTGGCGAGCAGTTTGCAAGGGTACAGCTTGGCTAGCAGTTGTTGTTCCTTCCCCAAGGTGAATATTCCGGGGACTAACAGAGTGCTGGAGAGTCATTGCTGGCGCGGTTCCATCCTTTACCAGAGCTGTTATCTTGATCGGATTGCCAGCCTGATAAATGCCATAGTAATTTCCTGGGAGCTCTTGATAAATGTTCTCTGCCCCATCACTGTCGTACTGAGTAAATATAGCAGGATCAGTAAGAGTACCTTCCCCGATTGTCTGAGTCCTATTCGTTTGTGGAGTGGCTTTGTTACCACCAATTGTCGGGGCTTTTTCCTTGCTTTTTGTTGCTGAGGCGGAAGCAGCTGCAGCTAGTGTAGCGGCGCTATTGCTAGCCTTCTCAAGAGCATTAGGTGGTATATATTTACCAGAGCCCGAGGGCTGACCAAGTGAACCCAAGATGGCATTAGGATCCCCTAACGCTTTGTGTAATACTTCCTTATCCTGGTTCAGATCAGCCCTCTGCATGGCGATCTCAGTCGCGAGGTTAGACTCGTCTTTACGAAGACCAGCCAATTCTAACGCAGTCTGCTTGGTCTGGTTCGCAATATCAACAGAGAGGGTTTTGTTCTGACCATTAACTGTATCCATGAGCATCTTGTAGTTGTCTTGATTCTGCTTAGCCATGGCGTCCAACTGCTCCTGGATCTGTCGCGACTGTGTTCGGGCCGATTGTGAGAGTTCTTCGGTCCTCTTTTGCTGTTCTTCCATCCTCATGTGCTGCGCCGCGAGGACCTTCCTCATCCTTTCGTTGAACGCAGTAGAATTCAGCTGAAAAATGGCAAACCGCTCTTCTAAGCTCGCGTTCTCTGGGATGAGAGTCGGCACATAGGGCTCGAGCATCTCTGCGCTCGCGACTACCTGGGTGGTGTCGGACACACTTCCTGCCTCTTCAGGCTGGACGACAAGGGTTTTGTTGCCCTCAGTGATGGGCTGTGGAATTCCTCCCTGTTCAGTTGACATGTCTGATGATCGCGGGCTAAGTGAGAACCTTTGAATTACCTGTTCGTCAGATAGACCACGACAATCTGCACGAGAATATGGACTGTAACTAGAGGTCTTGTGCTTCGGGCAGTTAGCGTAAACCTTTTGGTAAGGGTTTTTACTTGACTTCCCAATGGTTATGTTCACTAAGAAACGCTATGTAGGTCCCACTGGGCTTGCCAAAATGTTTGACTTCAAAACCAGTTGGCGTACAAACTGTCTCTTTTGAGCGTGTGCGCAGGTGTGCCAGCACCGTGGGGTGCAGTCGTCGGGGAGTCCCTTGACCTGACTTCTTCTTCAAACGTTCGGCCCGCTATGCTAAATCCACTAGAGGATCTTGCCAAAATTACTTTTGGGCTCAAACACCATTGAAATCAACCATTGCCTATTTGCCTTAGGGCTATTAAGTTATCAACATCAATGTTTGTTCTTAGAGATTTTGTGCTCAATCTAGCATCACTCATTATCTTTAAAGGATACAAATTTCGTAAACCCCAAAGGCTAATATAAAGTTTCAAATTATCCGCGCTGAAAAAAATATATATATATTACATCCATGTGAAATACTGAAATGTTCAAATATATTAAAAAAATTAATATTCAGTGAATTCTGAGCCACACGAAGGATCGAACGCATGAGAAAAATTCAGCGATACATATAAACCTAGAAAATCCCGATAGGAAAAACCGTTTTGTACCACGTGGCAGAATAAAAAAGGTTGCACGGAAATTCCATGCTACTTCCGGCTGGCAAGGTCATCTCTCTCGTGTCGCTCAGTAAAAAAACCCAGGTGGACGAGAAACAGCAACTGAATTTCAAAAACCAAATCAAACCCAGAAAAACCAAATTTAGGTTAAAAAAATCACAGAAAAACCTAGAAGAAGAAGAAGAAAGTTAAATTATTGGCTGCCTCACACTGGCTTCTTTGGTAATTTTTCATGTCTTTATTGTTGTTATTCTTTTTTCCTTGGCGCAATTTCAACTCTTTGTTTTTGGATTGGTAAAATTTGGTGGAGATTAGTATATGGAATCAGTGAAATTGAATTGTGTTGTTTCACCGTTTTGTTAAATCTGTTAGGAATTTTTAGGGTTGTTGTTATATGGAAGATGAAATTGGGCGTTCAGCCGTTGAAATTTTGGGGAGAGGCTATTAGGGTTTGATTTTTTTTTTTTTGTTTCCTTTTTCGATTTGTATGAGAGATGAAGTGTTTAGGTGATTATATAACGTGATTAAATTGTGAAATTATTCTTAAATTTTGATAATTTTTTGTTGGAGAATTTTTGATCCCTGTGGAGCTGAGGTAAATTTTTTTTTTTTGGAACTGTTTTAAGAAGATGCTAATTGTAAAGAAAATTACAGTGTAAGCTTAAAAGAGATGATAATTGAGTTACTTGGATTAATAATGAGAACACTGGATGCAGAAAATCTCGAAAGTTGGGCATTAAATTTTTACGGATTTCAACGGGTCGATTGAAATTTACATCTCATATGAGAATTCATTCCTGAATGGAAACTGTGTTTTTCAGGTGTTATTTAAAAAAAAAATGTGTGGTGGAAACTTGTATTAGGTTATCTTAGTCCCGGTAGAATTTTACGTTTCATTTTAGTTGTTCGTTTGCAGTTTTTATATCTAATGACTGTCCAGATGTTTGTTTGAGTGCGTATGCTAATGTAGACCACTAGTGTTATGCAGATTGATAATCTGGAGGAATTCCTTCCTGCTACTGTCTATGGGCGCTCCTAAGCAGAAATGGAATGCAGAAGAAGAAGCAGCCCTTAAAGCTGGAGTGGTTAAACATGGGGCTGGTAAATGGCGGACCATACTTAAAGATCCAGAGTTTGCTCGCATCTTGTATCTTCGCTCAAATGTAGATCTTAAGGTATGGTTCTTTAATACTATTCAATTGGTAAAAACTATACGACAAGTATGAAGTTTATTGATGCTTTGGCCAATTCTACATAGTTTATGCTGGATTACGTTATGGTATACTCTTTACAGTAATTTGGTTTTGATGGTGGGCAGGATAAGTGGAGAAATTTGAGTGTCATGGTAAATGGATGGGGCTCCCGAGATAAGTGTAAGACAGTAACTAGAAGAATGCCCCAGGTCCCCAAACAGGAAGATAGTTCTATGGCTCTCAGTGCTGGTCAAAGCGATGAAGAAGTTATGGATGCTAAGCCTATGACAGCATCCAGTGATTCACAGCAGGTTTCTGCTCCGAAGAGATCCATCGTGAGGTTAGGCAGCTCTCTTTTCTTTCAGTTTTTATTTATTTATTTGCCCTTCTTTAATTATTGAATGTCTACTGTTGCATCTTGGTGTGCATGTTAGTGTGGTTCATGGTAGTTTTGGAAACTTGGTCTCATTTTGTTCAGGTTCAAGAATTGATTGTTTTATTACAAATCAGAAATCCATCTAGAATCTGTTACAATTCATATCCAGAGAGTTGAGTCTTTGTTTTACCTTTTCATAGTTTCACATGTTTAGTGTGGAGAACCAATCCCTAATTTTTATTTTTTGTGTGATTTAATATCTTTATTTGTGGTCTACTGTGGGCTATCATAGCTTGCGGTTCAGATCAGCCAATCTGTGCAAACTGTTACTTAATTATCAGGGATGGTAGACTGCTAATTTTATTGTGTATACACAAAACAAACTAGGGTTTCTGAAATCATCCTTGCATGAAATCATTGTCTTTACATGTGCCAGAATCTTGTGAGTGAAATTTGATGAATAAAAGAGGATGTTTTGGCTCTTATGGAGCTGTTCAAGTTCACCAAGGAGTAGATTCAAGTTCACCTGAGACTACTCCTTGGAGTTGCTTACTCTGTGCTGATCAGTAGACAGACTTGGTTTTTCTCTTTCCTTAAGGATTGAGCTTGAATGTGCAAGCTCATGGGGAACACTGAATTTGATCAAACAATCATATAACAAGAACAATAGTGAACTGGTTGTTCGAACAATTAGTTATGGGTTTAGGTAGTTATATGCAATTTCATTTAATTTGTTAACAGTACAGAAAGAAAATGGACAGGTGTTTGTCGATCTGTGAATCATATCCTCTTCTTTCAGTTCTTTTAACCTCTTTAACTGAGCAACCATCACATTGAAGCTTGTTGTACTCATTGACAAATGTCTGAGTCCATATTTCATACTGAAATAGATGTGATAATAAAGATGAAAATTATTATTGTTGTGTTCTGTTGCTGTTATAATAGTTGTTCTGCTGGTTTGTCATCTAAATTTGTTGATAATAGGTTTGGTCACTCGCAATCTTTTGAAATATTTTCCTGTAATATGTTCAGAACGTGA
Source organism: Rosa rugosa (assembly GCF_958449725.1). Classification (NCBI taxonomy): domain Eukaryota; kingdom Viridiplantae; phylum Streptophyta; class Magnoliopsida; order Rosales; family Rosaceae; genus Rosa; species Rosa rugosa. The sequence continues at coordinate 5,942,089 of NC_084822.1, forward strand.
AACATGCTGTAACTTTGAGCTTTAATTTCTAGTCATGACCGCAGGTTGGACGATCTTATTATGGAGGCAATAACTAGCTTGAAGGATCCAGGTGGTTCTAATAAGACTACTATTGCTACATATATAGAGGTATTTTCTATGTTGAACAAACAGTTTGGTATTTTTAGTTTACTGCTTTCTCTGAGACATCACTGTCAAAAGTTGAAAACATCACAGGCAAGATGAGAGGTATAGATGACAATGATGTATTTCCTTGTGCTCAATCAGCTAAAATCTGATGGTAAACCACTGTCAAGGAGTTTGTAATATCTATAATTTGATACTTAAATTCACAAATCATTTTGTATCATAGGATGGTTATGTTATTTTTTATCCTTAGTGTCCTAGGAAGCATCAGGGTTGGGTATAGATGGCAGTTGCACATCCTCCAAGAAAAAAGGGGGAATAATATATTAAGATGATACCCCCCCTGATATCAGGTCTATATTCTTCACTTCTTCCTCTTGGTCCTCTTGGAGATGCCTGTAAAACTTGCAGGAATCCTGGATTGCACACATAAGGCTTTGGGTTGTGAACATGTTAAAGTCTTTTTATTAATTTTCTTCTTATTCTTTCATTATGTTGTCTGTGCTTTGAGGACGAGTGTGGATTTCTGAGAATAGATCCCTTTCCCATCCTCCTTATCTTTGAAGACTCTCACAAAATGTATAGAATGATGAGTGCAATACAACCAAAGAGGCAATGATTGATAGGATTGGAGGTTGAACAAAAATAACTTTGGTTCCCTCTCCCTATCTGATCTTACTATTTTCAGTTTAGTTTATTTGTTGGGGATATTTTTAATAAGAATAAACCTTTCAGTCAGATCGTGGTTGAAGAATAAGGAGGAGGGGAAAGATAAGGTACTGTATTCTAGTTGATAAGCCACTCCATGGGAATGGACTGCCACGAAATGCCCACTTAGGTCCCATCTTCTTTAATATCAAAGAAAATTTAAGGAGGATAAGTTAAAAAGTGGTTGGTCCATTGCTTAATCCATACTAAGAAAGAACAAAACCTTTCCACCACCAATACTCTCTTACAGAGTGGAGATGTCTTTGGGGTCTCCTTACAACAATTATGACTTGTCCAATTTGATCATCTAGTCATAGTTTTGATAGGTGAAGTATATTTAGAACAATGTTTCTATGATAGCCTGCCTTATGAAAATAGCAGCTAACAATGAGGAAGTTATGCTTATTGTGGTTGCAAACTTCTCCAAAACTAAAAAAAGAAGTTGAATTTCTTCTTCTTTCTTTCTGAACATTGCATAAGTAACATTTTCTTCAGGTTAGGTGGCTCAATGACATGTTGCATATCCCACCCAACTGTATTAAATAGTCTTTGTATAACACTAGTCCTAAAGGTTATACAATCCAAAGCGAAACTACTACTTTTTAGAAGTTCATAATTATCATTTTTTGTTAGTGCTGAATAAACTCCATGATAGGTATTGACTTGTCTATTGTACTATGTCCCAGTTGGCAATAGATAGGCTGTCTGTATTTTCTTTTTATTCTGTTGAGTTATGTTTCCTGCATTATTTTGAGCTATTAGTTTATGTTCTAAGCTTCCATTCTGTAGGAACAATATTGGGCTCCACCAGATTTCAAGAGGCTGTTGTCGGCAAAATTAAAATTCTTGACAGCAAGCGGTAAACTGATTAAGGTAAATTTATTCATCAAATATGTTAGATCATTAACAACCTTATTAGTGTTTGCTTTTGTAAAATTAATAATTAATGACCTTATTAATGTTCATCAAGTTGCCTATCGTCATTATATTCATTTACAATCAAGTAGGACTATCGTATTTTGTGTGAAGTATTGAAAGTTATGATAGATAGTAATCAATTTTAATTTTTATTATACTAATAATATGAACAAATATATCCCATTTACTCTATGCATAAGGTCAATGTTTTCTGGGTGTGGAGAAAATGTTAGATTATGGTTGAAGTTTCCCAAGGTATATCAGGAGGTTCTGCAGATCAAATATTTAATTAGTCTTCCTGGTCATTTATCCTAGAGGTTCTCTGTTTTTAACTACTTGATCAGTCTGGCCATATGATAGATTGCTACTTCCAAATTTGTTACATTGCATTAACAGTATTCTCAAATCATAGCCATTGTAGTGTCGTGTACCTTTTCCCTTTTTTTCAGGTGGTTTGGTTTGTCAGCTAATGGAGTAGTTAGTTAAACCTGAAAATTGAACTGAAGCCTTTTAATTTTGTAAACTCATCAAACACCTTGAAATTGAATGCAGCTAGAACTTCCATTGCTGCTGCTCTGCCATAGGGGCTTGATTGTATTATTATTGTTATTTAAACTTATGCGGGACAGAGTCTTAAAATAGTTGGACTGTTTATCTTATTTCTATGTTGTATCTTTGTTTTCACAGGTAAAACGAAGGTACAGGATTGCCCCTACTCCAACATTTTCGGAAAAAAGAAGAAATTCTTCTATGTTTCTGTTTGAGGGCAGGCAGAGGGCTTCCCCGAAGTTTGATAAGGATGATGGTACCATGCTTATGAAAACCCAGATTGATTTAGAGCTAGCCAAGATGAGGACCATGACCTCACAAGAGGCTGCTGCAGCTGCTGCTCGAGCAGTTGCAGAGGCAGAAGCTGCGATAGCAGAAGCGGAAGAGGCAGCTAGGGAAGCCGAAGCAGCAGAAGCTGATGCAGAAGCAGCACAAGCTTTTGCAGATGCAGCAATGAAGACACTAAAAGGAAGGAATCCTGCAAAGATGGTAAAGTCCATGTAATACAGAATCTTTTGCACTGAATTTATTGTCTAGGCTTGAGTCGCATTGATAACCATATTCAAACTTTTAATTGAAGAGGTATACCTGTATTTAAAGCTGTCTTACCAATTTTGGATATAGAACAACCAGTTGTACTTTGGTTGGACACTTCAATCAGATATCATAGCCATCCTAAAGATTGGTATCCTTTTAAAGCTGCTTTGAATTGCTAAGATATAAAACAGTCATTTGTAAATTGGCCTTTTGGGTTGGACACTTCAATCTGGCATCAGAGTCATCCTCTTTTAACATGCAAACAGATGGATATTAGTTTTGTCATAGGATAAAAGTCAAATGGAGAGTGAAACAGAGAACTGGTATTGTCTTCATTTTTCTGTTTTAATATTTTTTCTTCTAAATATATGAGTTTATAAATTGCTTAGACTTGCACTTGGGCTGTAGATGTGCTACGCCCCTCACTGTTGACTTCGGAGTTCACGGTCAATGTGATTAAATGCTTATAAGGTCTTCAAAGTCTCACTATTTTCTATTTTTAAGTAAATCCTCTCTGCTGTTGAACATATTTGAAATTGTTACTATTACTTTAATATACAATTAACAGAAGTTAGGACAATCAATGTATAATGTCTCTAAATTTATTTATATTAACTTGATAAGACATTGAGTTTCTGATTGGTTTATATTTCTCATTCTCCTTTCCTGCGTCCAGCATGTCTTTTACTACTTGGGCTTCAGTGCACACACATTTTGTGTCCAACTATAATTAAGCACATTTTTATGTATATGTAACTGTCCCTATAAAATTGTTCTTGTGATGGCTTTCAGTGTAGTTCAGCACTAATATATCTTCTATTTCTCTATCACTCTTTTTCGTGAGGGCTCAGATTCTTTGTTTGCAATCTTGATATTTGTTCAATAATTGCTGAAAAGGTATCCAGTTGGAATACCTTCATGGTCTTTAGTTTATCAGGCATGTGAGTGTAATTTCATAGTTCTTATAAATCTTGTGCAGATGAGTCGATCTTGATGATGTTCAATGAATGGAAGAGCGATAAACCAGAAGTTTTGTGGAACTACACCTAGATACAGTTATTTCACTACCTTGTAAATTATGATAAAGCCTTTTTGGCAGTGGTAGATAAGTGCCAAAGTCCACCTTTACTGGCAGATAAAGCTAAATTTGTTTATTTGATTGTCGATTAGTTTCTGTGTAGGGTGGATTGTCTTTTGAGATCCATCTGCTTCATGGTGGATGTTCATTTTCTTTTTGGAAGTTTTATGACTGCTCTGCGTCCAAACACACCAGCTCACGTTGGTGATAGAAAAGTTAGTCTAACTGGGAATCTGTTTTGTGCTTCTTTCTATTTGATTGATTTGTTTCTGTGTTTTCGAGATGGAAGTGAAGGCGGCTTTGTCTGCAGAGTTATTCCATTCAGGCAGCAGCATGTATATGTTTTTTCCATCAGACTGTATACTCTGACCATATGGTAGCTGTGTATTGTGTAGACAGGTGGACATTTTGAAATTTATTAAAGTGATTCTACCCATCTTCGTGCTGAGAAATAGTGGTTCTTTTGAATTTCTTGATTAGTTGTACAGATGTATTTTCTTCTCATAGTGAGAAACGGATTACACGTTATGAGCTATAACCTAATGAGTTGGGTACGGAAGCAAGGAACATCACAGTTACTGGAAGCAGAAAAATCTTTTCAAATTCTTGACTCCTATTAAGAAGTGGAAAAAGAAGGAATATGCTAGGCAGTCGTGCTAATGTTAGGAGTTGATGAGAATTCAATTTAAATTCCTAATTGGACTTGGTTGAACTTCTGTTGAAGTTTATTGCTTTTATGAATATGATCCCTTGTCAAAAAAAAAAATTCTACGACCAATTGAATTATAATTGGGGGAAATGCCCGATTAATTGGACTGTATATAAGAGGTAGAGGGTAATAATTCAACGTATGATTGATGTGATTATAGGAGATTTCAAGATGGTGTAAACTGTTGGGTAAGAGTGGAGAAGTTGATAGTAGCAGATTCATGCGACTTTTCACTCAGTGAAATGTGGTAGATTTCTGCGTCACGAATCAGTACCCCATCATAGTTGAGAAAACCAATAATAGATATAAAATAAAGAGGATGGCCTTCCAGTAGAGAAGACCAAAATCAGCAGCAAACGATCTGCTCTAGAATTTGGAAGAGTGAACTTAATAGACTGCAAAAAACAATATCAGCAGCAAATTATAGGAACAATGTTTACGTCTACAAAGCTGCCTCCACATCTCCAAATTTCCATAGAAAACAAAAGCAGTCTTTCCAGTAACGTCATGCCTTACGTGACAATCCAAACATTATTTCATATTACTCTCCTTTCATTTTTTCATAAATCACTTCCACTCCATCTTTTCCCCAGATACCAAATCATTTTGGTCCATTTTTCCTTCCTCTGAGATTATAATAAGCACACACTAATGAACTTCGCAAAACCTACAGCTGCTTCTTGTGTACGTAAACCTATAATTTTAATAATGTCTGGCACTTGGGCAAAAGTCAGATCTCCGATAATATAAATGCAGTAAAATATAGGGACACAGCAGCAAAGTTGCATACTAAAAGTTCTGCATAAAAGGCCTAAGCCATCACAGCTCGTACCAACTAAAATGGCAGAAGTCAAGCTCTTTAAGACATGGTCAAGCTTTTTTGCTTTGAGGATAGTTTGGGCACTGAAGCTCAAAGATGTCCCCTATGATACCATCCTTGAAGATCTTTCAAACAAAAGTCCTTTGCTTCTTCAACACAACCCCATTCATAAGAAGGTTCCAGTGATTGTGCACAACGGAAAATCAATTGCTGAATCTCTTGTAATCCTTGAATACATTGAGGAAACATGGAAACAAAACCCTTTGCTGCCCCAAGATCCTCATGATAGAGCCGCTGCACGATTTTGGGGGCCAAATTTGGTGATGACAAGGTAATCTAGCTCAACCACTACTATTTCACAGTATAATCATTCTTCAACACTAGTTTCATATGAAGTTTCAAGATTGATATACGATACAGTTTGGTAAAGAATTCAATTAACTTCACTATGTAATTAGTTTTGTGGTTGCACATGAAGATTTTTCCAGCTGTTAAGAGCATCAGCAGTGGAGACTCATTTTTTAGACTCAAATTTGGGTCCAAATAAGCTGGAATAGTGATTTGGGTCTATCTGAATAGTATACAAAAGGACTTACTTTTATTAGGTGTTGCAGTGGTGCATGACTTATTTTTGGACTCATACTTTGAACTCATTTTTTCATACTCATATTTTGGGTCCAAAACACAAATTTTTCCACTGTGGAACAGACTCATATTTGAGATTTTTATTTTATGTTCGTTTTAATTTTTAGATAAATAAATAAATAAATATATATATATATATATATATAAAACTTAAATTAAGTTAAAGAATTTGATAAAAAAAAATTAAGTTAAAGAAAATGTCTGACAAATTAGTATAAAAAAAATTTGAAGAACAATAGAGTGAGCAGGAAATGAAAAAAAAAAATTAGAAAGCCTTTGAAAAAGGGTAATATTACTAACAAAATTTAAAATTTTACATTTATAAAATAAATAAAAAAATCAGAAAGCCCACAGTGGGTCCCACGCCATTTCTGATCACATTCCCACTTCCATGCACAAAAAGCCCATGTAGTGGGTCCCATAAAATTTGAGTCCAATTTGTTTTGGGTCCTCCCTTGGACTAAATTTGAGCCAACATTTGAGTCTCCGGCAGAAATGAGTCTAATTTTTTCCGACCCACTGCAGCCTCATTTCTTTACTTTTGGACTCAAATTTTGATTTTGGACCCAAATTTGAGTCCCCACTGCAGATGCTCTAAGGACACATTATGCAGTGAAGGGAAAGAGCAAGAGGAAGCTATAGTGAAAGCAAAGGAGAACTTGAAGTACTTGGAAGAAGAGCTAAAGGGAAAGAAATTCTTTGGGGGAGAGCAAATTGGATTTACAGATATTGCGCTCGGATGGCTTGCACACCATGAGAACGTTTTTGAAGAGGTAGCTAATGTGAAGCTGATAGTGGAAGATGAGTTCCCATTGTTATCAGAATGGCAAAAGACTTTTACAGATGTTCCTATGATCAAAGAGAATTGGCCTCCTAGAGACAAACTTGTCACTAAATTTCAGGCTATCCGTGAGCGTGGACTTGTCAAGAAGCTAAAGAATGCACTTAAATGAAATGGTTTTTACAATAGAGATGGACATGAGCGAGAGTCAAGTACTAGTACCGATAAGTGATTGAAGTAAGAACCTGAAAATTGTTGGCTTCCTCTTCATCCAGGGAGCTGCAGACGCCATATTTTGGGATAGTTTAATAAGACTGTAATCTCTATCTTCTTTGCATGACTGTTTTGACTGTTTTGGCTGTTTTGGATCTCCTCATCATGAACAATTAGTAGTTTTCTCAATCAGAGGATCCAAGATGTAGCCATAGTAATAAATTTGGCAATTTGTATCTGCATATACAGAGGCAAAAGTAATTGAAGTCAGCACGGACCTGCAATCCGTAATGTTACTGAACGCATGAGAACTTTTCATTCCATTGGTGTTTGGACCCAAAATGAGCATTTTGGCCTGACAAGGCACGTCTTGGAGAAATTGAGCCAATGTCAATGGCTCAAGCTATATATTGTCGACAAGTTCGAAATATATATTTAGAGGCTAAATAAAGCCTACTATGGAAGCATGGAAGCATGAAAAGTCAACTTTAGCACATTTTCCTACTTCGGGTAGGAGAAACCGAGTTAAACAAGGAAGGAGGGGCGGAAGACTAACCAAATGAAATCCAAGTGAGCTAAAACTGTCCAGATTAATTCTAGAAAGCCCAAGGATCATTTCTTATGAAGAGTGCCAGAGCTATTTTTGAGTGGAAGGCCTTCAAACAATCAGTCCAATTTTCTGCAGAAGCAAAACTGGAAAACTGGACCTGTAAGAGGTCCAGCAGCGTTTCCGGCCCAACCACTATACCAAAAGCTCTAAAATTTTACCAGGATGATCTACACTCATATTGGAACATTTGTTATGAAGAAGTCGCGGTCAAAATCTGAATTCTTGATGGAGATATAGTTGAAGGAATAAAGGAGCCGAAAGTGCTTCCTTATCTCCAAAATTCATCATTTCTTATCTCCAATTATGCTTCCTTATCTCCAAAACTCATCATTCCTTATCTCTACTATCATTTGTTTAAGAATAAACACTTTGGCATGGTAGCCTATAAATAGAGGTTACAATGAAACACTTCGACACACAATTCATCAACAACAATCTCTAAGATTATTCAAGCCTCTCTAAGAGCAACTCCTCTCCTTCTCTTACCGGTGATCACATTCCAGTCCTAGTCTTCTCAAGAGCCGACTGTCAGTGCCACCAAACCCTCTGTCAATGTGCTTCGGTCCTAGTCTCCTCGGGAGCCGACTGTAGTACTGCGACCACAACGGTTACGGAACCAGCTAAGCAAAAGTCACGCTTTGGCAAGTTCTTCTCACTTCCTAGTGGTTCTCGCTCTGCTCAATCTACAACATCGAGTATCGATTGTGATTTTGAAGAAGCTCAGCAAAAGTCCTCGCCACGAGGCACAAAGAATCCCACGACGAGGTTGGTGCTCTCCTCGTCCACAATCGCTTGAAAGAAGTCAGGTCAAGGGACACCCCCGACGACCGCACCCGAACGGTGCTGGCACGCCCGCGCAAGAAAAGAGACTGTTGACCAGCTCAAGGAAAACTGGAGCCAAACATTTTGGCACGCCCAGTGGGACATACTGTGAGCTGTAAATCACACCACTATTAAGAAGTTGAGGTTAGTAAGGGGTTGTGAATCATAACGGAATAGGTGAAGTCTCGTTTGTTAATATTGACCTAAACTCCTTATTGGTGCCTAGTTCAGGTCCCTTAAGGTTAAGGGCGGTTTTTATTAACACTTGTTAAACTGTCTTCACACTTATGATCTTTCTCATCTTAGTAAGTATAACATATGTGAAATGGTGTCTAGAAAGGGGACAACGTTCATAACAGGTTATTGAATCCAGAAGTGCGTACAAATGGGCCTAAACCACTATGTGGGAGTAGTTCATGCCAAAATGGATTCTGCCTCTTTTGTTCGCCCTCCCCCACCTGGCCATTTCAGTAAGGTTGCCCAAAGGATTTGAAAGAAAGTTTGTGTCTAGGCGACTATACTTGGGTCGCACGTCTAAACCTTGATTCACAGTGTCTTATTGAATTCAGCTACTTTCAATTCAGACTTCCAGAAGCCATTGGGAAGTCAAGCGCAAACCCTTATCAAAAGGTTTGCGTTAACTGCCCGAAACATAAGACCTCCATTACAGACCGCACTCACGTGCAGACTGTCGTGGTCTTTCCAAAGAACAAGTAATCCAAAGATTTTCTCCCCACCCTCCATCGACAGAGATGTCAACTGAACGAGGAAGAAATCAACATCCTACTACTGAAGGCGAGAAAGTTCCCGCCGCCCAGCCTAATCAGGCTGGCGATACGTCTAGCATCACCCAGGTAGCCGCGAGAGCAGTTACAACTATTGACTTTGTGCCTATTCTCGTTCCAGACAATGCGACCATAGAAGAGCGGCTTAATATCCTTCAACAGAATTCTGCCGCATACCATGAGAAGATGGAAAAAGCCCTTGCGGAGGAGCGTCGACGGCTTGATGAGTTCACGATCTCGGTCAAGAGGCTTGAGCTAGGGGCACAACAAACACAAGGGCAATTGGATGGCATGAACCAAAAAATGCAGAAGAACCACGAAGAGCTGTTGGTCGCAAGCAAACACATCGCTTCAGAAGTCACGACGATTCGCAAAGAAGGATCCAACGTCGCGACCTAGGTGGCCATGCAGAAGGCTGACCTCGATCAGGCCAAAGAGGTTCTACATAAAACACTGGGAGATCCTAGAGCCATTCTAGGCTCTCTAGGTCAGTCCCCCATATCTGGCAAGTACATACCACCAAATGCTCGAGAAAAAGCAAGCGGCGGCAGTACAGCCACATCCGCTACTGCCGCATCAGTCCGAGGTAAAGAGACTACTCTGGCAACGGGTAGGAAGAACAACGCCGCGTCATCAGTCACGCAAGGGACCAGGACTTTGAAAATCAATGAAGGGGCCTTTGTTGATCATAGCCCGTTTCCCCAATATGACAGCGACAGAGTTGAATACATGCACCACGATCCACCTCCAGCAAACCATTATGGTACCGACCGGGTTGAAAGTCCAGCGAAGGTCACCGCAACCACAAAGGGTCAGCCAGCAGTGGGTTTTACGTCGCAGACGTTAACTCGACACAAAATGACCCATGGAGGCGGCATATCTTTGGTTAATCAGGCTTCACATGCGCCACCGCTGATCTGGCCAGTTGACGATACAGTGGTTCACCCACCTCCTCCTGATCCAAGATATATAAGGAGAGATCTCATTGGAGAAGACTATGTTCAGGCTAAGTGGTAGGAACATGAAGACCTTAGCGAAAAGCGCTTGGAGGCTTTAGATAATTTGGTCATGGAAAAGCAACGAGTCTGACAAGACCCGCCCCGAATTTCACCCTGAAATCCGAAGTGGCCCTGCAGGGCCCACCTTAGAAGAAATTCTACCAAAAATTTGGCGGAACTTCCCCTAAAATGGACAACCCAAAACCTGTAGAAAGAGAATTCACACTTCTAAATCACCCATCCTTATGCTCCTGGAGCCACCCTGCTCCCCAAATCAACATTCCCCAACTCGCAAAACACAAAACTCAACTTAACAATACAAATCCCAAAGGTTATCAGAGCAATACTAATTCACAAGGAAATAAAAAAGTAGAGTAAATGATCAAGGGATCCTACAATGCGGAAGTGGTGACAATTATGCCTCAAATGTCATGTACGCCCGACCTCCACTAATTCGCCTGCAAACTGGGCATTTGAAACCGAAGGGCCCAGGGGAAAGTACATAAAAACGTTAGCGTGAGTGGACAAAAATAAATAATTTAATATGAATAAAACAAAATAAAACTTCATACTTTCCCACATTTTTCGATATATAAAATCCGGATGCATGCAACATTTATAGAACACTTAAGAAAATAATCCGAAAAACGTTGAACTCTAGAAAACCGACTAGCCCCGCTAGTCAAAACAACAAAGTAAAAGATTGAAATTTCAATACTCGAAAATATAAGTCCAGCCCCGCTGGTTAAGGAAACTCAGACTAGTCCCCGCTAGTCAAAAATAGTATAAGTAGGGGAAGATGATAGCCATACGAATAAGCCACTCAGGCTTAGTTGGGTGATAGCCTCCCAGGCTAAAGAACTCCCATAACTCCCGTAATATACCCTTACGCCACTAAGTGTAGCGATAGGATACTGGGCTACAGAATTACTGTCACAGAGACAGTAACCTGCGCCACAAAGGCGGAAAGGCTACGGTGATCCCATCACCGCGCCACAAAGGCGGAAAATCAATGCTAGCATGATAAAATCACCCCTCAGTATGGCACAGGGAAACATAACCGAAAATCCAGTAAATCCAAAATACATAAGGCTTCCCCCATCTCTCGTAAAAGAATTTCCAACGACGTGTCCCACACGCCAAGATAATCTCAAGTTCAAAATAAATAGGAGAGAAAATAATAATAAAACATAATCTCCATGAATCGAAACAAAACCAATTCCAAGTTCATCATCAAGGCACTCCCAATGCCAAAGCCGAAAGTCGATAAATAAACAAGAAATATAACTCCATCGAAATCCCATTTCGAAAATCCTTTAAAAGTCTCAAATCGACGAATAGAAATATAATAAAAAAAAGTATAATTCCGGAAATCACCTCGGAAATAAATAATTCGTCAAATAAAAATCATAATCAATTTCTGAAAATCAATTCATATTCTCAAAAACAACTCATAAATCCAAATCCAAGCATAATAAGTTCATATCCGAAACTCATGAAAAATCAATGTCAAATTATAATCCAAGACAAAATATCATGCTCGATAAATAAAACGATAATTAAATAAACCAATAATTTCAAAATAAATGCATGCATCATTTACTTAAAAACAAAAGTCCACTCACAGTACTATTCCGACGATCACGTATACGAGTTCCTTCATCGAGCCAGGGCTCGGTACGACATCCTGTGCACGATTATATTCCGTGAATAATTATTTAACAATTTAATATAATTCCTAAACTCAATTCCTCATAAATTACATCTCCCATTCTCCTCGGATTCAGCCCAAATTATACCACTAATACCAATTCGTTAATTTAAAGGTTCCAAGGCAGAACCGAGAGATATCCGACGGTCGGATTCTCGTAATTCGATAATCGAAACCCTAAACTTCAAAAATTCATAATTAATTCCAAGCTTCTCCAAAAATTACCAAACTTCACATACAAGCTCTACAACATTTATAGAATTTAATGGGCTAAAAACTGGAATTAAAACACTGCCCTACACGCCTCCACGCGCCACCAACAGTGGCGGCGCGTGGGCCCCACGCGCCGGCGGCCACCACCTCCGATGGCCACCAAATTTGGACAGTAGCATCTACTCAACACACCCAACCATTCATTCAACTACAACAAGTTCCAATTTTACCTGAAAGAGCTCCAATTCGGCCGATGAACACAAGCCCAGAAATTTCTCAAGAACCCTAAAATTTCAATTCATCAATTCGACTTCTACACAACAAATCGTGACACAAGGCCATAGGGGGAAATGATCAGTGATGAAAACCGAACCTTCGATGCCAATTTCGTGGCCGGAAACGGAAGAAATCGCCGGAATTCCTCAGCTGCCACCGTCGGGCTTTTGGGCTTCGATCTCCTTTGTCCGGCCAGGACACCGTGACCCACGACCACCGCTGTGTAGGGAAGGGGGAGCCGAGTCGACCGCCATTGAGGGCTCACCGTTTGGTGGCCGGACGGCGTCAAATCGAAGAAGAAAAAGGGAGAGGCCGACGGGGAGAGGAAGGACAGATCGGGAAAGGAGAAAGAGAGAGTTACTGAGTGGGTTTCCGGAAATGGAAACCTACTGTGGTAACTTTCCATATATATACCCAATTTACCATGAACAGTAAATTCTACATTTTTGGCCATAACTCTCGCATACTAAGTCCGATTTTTACGTACCACATATGCACGCGCTCGGTTTAACGTCCTCTACAACTTTCATGAAGAAACTTTTCTCAAATTTTGACCCGAACAAAAAGTCAACTTTTAGGGCCACTAAAAGTACTAAACCGAAAGTAAAAGTGAAAGTAAAGGTCGTTTACCGTCCAAATGACTAGTAAACGGGTGAATTTGGGTTCGGGACGTTACAGAGTCGCTCGCGCCTATGACAAGCGGACGCGGGGAAGGAGTTACAGCGAAGGAGAGTTGGTTTGGAAAGCAGTTCTCCCGCTTGGCGAAAAATTAGATGGTCGCGGCAAATGGACTCCAAGATGGGAAGGCCCGTACATCATCTATAAAATCTTAGAGAAATGAGCTTTTCATCTCAAGGACCTGGATGGAGATGTCCATCATAACCCTATCAATGGGAGATACTTGAAGAAATACTTTCCCAATGTCTGGGACTCGGAGGAGTCGTAGACAGTTTATTCGCATAAGACATGGGGGACAATTCTAGTGTTCCTACACTCGCAAAGCCCATTCATGAAGGCCTGTTTTTTAGGCCCATAATCATTTCTTCGCTATGCCTAGCAACACTAGGGGGCAACACTATACAATACTAAGCCTAAACCCTAAATTTTTACAGCTTTGTATATGAATATTCATGCTATTTTATTTTAAAAAAAAATACTAAGCCCATTTAGCCTAAAAAAAAAAACGTCATAAATACAACTCTTAGGGGGCAATTCTAAGTGTTCCTACACTCGCAAAGCTACTAAGCCGAGTCAGTGGCTCCGGAAACTTTTTCCAGCTTTGCCCTCGCAGGAAAGGCTGAGCTCAAGGGAAGTGTGAGAGCCACCACCGTGACCGCCACCTCCATCGGAAGTAGTCTTCATGTTGCCAAAGATGTCCTCACCATGCACGGGAAACAGTGAAGGGGTTTCAATCTCCTGGTGATCTTCTCCTTTTTGTTCCATGAAAGTTTGTTCTACATTCATGTCAAAGAAAGTAGAACTAGTTCCCCCTCCAGCTAAGATTGAACAATCCCTAGCACTCTTCTCCATGTTCATGGATCCATAACCGCCATAGTTCCCCATCTGCCCGTTAAAAGCAATCATCACACCAGCGGAAGAAGCAGAAGCAGGTGCAGAAGATCCAAAGTTAATATACTGATCCTCATGTTTCCAATTGGTAACATTGTCATCACCAACAAGCCCTGATCTTTGCATGGGCACATGAACATCCGAAGTGGACCTCTTCTTCTGCTTCTCCCGAGCCCTTTGGTTCACGAACCAATAATAGACGTTCTTGAACTCGATCTTGCCGTACCATTTCAGCTGGAGACTGATCCTCTGAATCTGCTCTATAGTTGGGGACCTAACTCCCTTGTTGTAGAAAAACTCCTTGAGGATTCTTATATGATCTGTAGTGGGAATCCACCTAGTCCTGCGAAGCATGTTAGCACTACTCCCGGCTGCTTTGTTACTTCCTCCATCCTCGGTTGGATGCCGGTTTTGTGGTTCCATTGGTGATGGATTGAGAGAATGCGAGAATTGAGGAGTGGTGATGATGAGTAATTAAGAAAGATTGCTGTTAGAAATATTCGAGTTGATGAAATGATTTTTGGATTGGAAATTTGGGTTTATAATGTGGAGGAAGATATAGGCATGCAAATATCCACCCTTGGATGGACGGTCAAAGAGAAGAGTCAAATCGATGTCAGTAAATCGAGATTAGTGATTCCAAATCTCGGAAAAGAATAGATTATTGGCGCGTGGGGAAACCGAACGGTTTTCGAGGAGGTAACTGTTCTATTCACGAGATTATTTTTTCACGACTGTTGTTTTTCAACGAGTGATTAGTGCCTTAAATCTCGGAAAAGAAGGAATTATTGGCGCTAAGAGTTTTGAGTTGGGAGCCAGCAAGTGGATCCAAAAGATACATATTTTCTCAAAATCCTCGCCGCAAGGCTCTTTTTGACGCGGAGCATATTTTAAAAGTTCATATTATTTTCAATATACAACTATGGGGGCCTATATTTGGGGCCTTGCGAGACACAATTATTGGCTTCTCACGGATATTTGGATATCAGGATAAGAAAATATTATTATATTCATAAAGTGGCTTTGCGGCCAAAAGCAGTACATTCATTACAAAGCCAAAAGTGGCTAGAATACAAAACAGGAATCTTCGGATATCTTCTGAATCTTTTCTCAAGTGGAAGCAGCTATGGAATCCAACGTCGGGTTGAGCCGCACCATTATCTCAAGGAGGGGCAGACTTCAGGGAAGGAAAAAGAGGAGTAACGGAGCCCACGCGCCCCCTTTACATGGAAGCGGCAGAGGAATACAACATAGGCTTGGCCAACGCCATTATCCATGAGAAGGGGAGACTCCAGTGAAAGAAAATAGAGCCTCCAAGCCCCCTCAATTGGAAGCAGATATGGAATCCAACGTCGGGTTAAGCCGCGCCATTATCTCCGGGAGGGGCAGAGAGTGAAGGAACCGAATATCAGCTTGAGTCTCTACACCCCCTCTAGCCATGGTAACCACCATTAGTTGGACGTGAAGTATAGGAACAGCCATTCTGTAGCTTGAACCCATTCCTTCAAAGAGTCCATCCCTTCTCATCCCCCCAAGATTCTATCAAGAAGAGAAAGGGGGAGAAGGAGGTGAGAACCAAAGCCCTTCCATCTGGAGGGCACAACACGGGCCGGGTCCAGAAGGAAGGAAACAGAGGAGGAAAGAAGAACCTCAGAGTGGCCGTCCTCCCTTTCTCCGTTTCGCTCCACGTGTGGGATTCTAACAAAGATGATCTAGCATGATCGTGGATCCCACACTCGGAGCCCCCTCGCGTTTCTAAACCAATCTGAAGCCTGGCATTGTTGTTGCAGAATTCCAGAAGGACGAAACAAGGGGTTGCCTAAGATTACGCCATAAGGCCTAACCCAGGCTTAAGATTACGCCATAAAGCCTAAAATTTAGAGGCTAAAGGTCATTTCATGAGGGGAAGATTTGTGAAGAAGGAGAAAAAGAAGCAAGGACTGAAAGGCCATTTCTTGAATATTTCAGAAAAGTTGTTGTGAGTATTCCCTTCCCGAAATACAACTATTTATAGGGACTTCAGGCAAATCCTCACCCTTGGATGAAGCTCAATTTCAAAACCGATGTCAGTAAATCGAGATTAGTGATTCCAAATCTCGGGAAAAAATGGACTAGCAGCATGTGAGGAGCGGTTTTTGAGGAGTTAGCTATTATTAGAGGATTAATAGCATGTGAGGAGACCGAACGGTTTTCAAGGAGGTAACTGTTCTATTCACTAGATTTTTTTTTTTTTCACGACCGTTGTTTTTCAACGAGTGATTAATGCCTTAAATCTCGGAAAAGAAGGACTTAATAGCATGTGAGGAGACCGAACGGTTTTCGAGGGGGCCTACAGAGATTGGCCCTCAAAGCTCAATTTCAAGCAAAGTTCCTCCACGCGGAGGTTCGCCGCAATAGCACTAGCTTCGGCTTGAGTGGCCCGTTCTCTGAGACGGGCCAGGTTGCGGCCCATTTCTTCAGAAGCAGCCAAAGGTTCATCGAGTTGGGCTTCTTCTGCAGCAATCGCATTCTCAACAAAGGCTAAACCGGCATGGAGGTCCTCGATCCGAATTTTGAAGTCGGACCTTTGGATTTGTAGTTCCCGCAGGCAGATGGCTCGCTCATTTAAAATACCGCTGGAGATGTCCATTTCTCGAGAGAAACTATTCAAAGCCTCTTGAGTGTCATGAGCCTGGGTGTTCGCGGCCGATTGACGTCGGCGGGCCCTACCAAGTTCATTCAGCAGATCGTCAATATCACTAAATTGCCACGGAGTCAAAGCCTTCTCCTGGCGAAGATACCTTAGAGATTCCAAGACTCGCGGGAGGATGTCAGTCTCCAATACCCGAGGACCCAGATGTTCGTGAAGCACCATCTTAGCCTCATCCACAACAGAAGGAGGAGTTACCTCTAACACCCTCATCAGTCTCTCGAATCTGGTGGGAGGAGGAGGAGGCGGCGGAGGCGCCACAGGATCACGAACCACCAATGCAAAAGGGTGGACAGCTTCCTCAGTTTCTTCATCTTCAATAGGTTGGTCTGTCCCTTCAGCCGCGGGAGAATCTGGAAACTCAACTCACGGTTCACCATGGGCAAGTGGAGCAGATTCAAGCACAGAGCCCTCAGCTTTGACGGTTGTCTCATTTGTTCGCGAGACTTGGGGGGCACCACCACCGTCAGTATCATTTTCCATCTCTGGGGCGACTGTCCCGCCGATAAGACCAGCAGCGTTTGCAGCCACCTCCTCGGTACAAACAGAATCCTGGTCAGGTTCATAAATGTCAGAGAGCGGGGTTGGATCTAAAGGGAAATGGAAAGTATTGGCCAAACAGTGGCTTACCTCTCGAGCTGTCGGGTCAATATCTGGTACGTGGTCACCAAGAGGAAGAGGCCCCGCCTCATTCACCTCTTGAACCTCTAGTGCCGCGAGAATCTCTGTCGTCATCAGTTCCTCATAAGCGGCAGAAGTCTCAGAGTGGCTTTCCACGCTTTCATCCTCCGAGGAGTCGTCATCAGGGATCGTTATTAGAATGGTAGGACCTTGCAGATGCTCTGTAGATGTGGGAGATGGAAGAGGTGCCACGGGGTTAGTTGATGCTTGAACTAGCGAGAGAGTTGGCTCTTCTGCAGCGGCTGAGGATCCAGCCTCGCTCAGGCGAGAGGGATCAGTGGTCCTCTGACGGACCTGTCAAAAGATACATAATGAAGATCCTGCCCAGATTCTAAAATTTAAATAAAATAAAACAGGGCCAGAGCTTACCAGCCGCATTGACAGAGGCTCGTCATCCTCAAAGTCCTCTTCAGCGATTTGGGCGCGACCGCGTTTGCGAGTATGAGCAACAATTACCTGCACAGAAGAGGAATCACAACTCAGAAAATAGAAGGGGTTTGGAAAGCCAAATGTGCAAAGTCAGAATTAGTCTGGGGCAGTTTACCTCAGCAAGGCTCACATCGTCATCATCAGAGGACTCCCCCTCAGGAGGCTCCTCGGCTACTGCCTTCTGTTTCCCTGCCTGAGTAGAGGCTGCCCTTCTCCGGGTGGTACGCTAAAAATAAAACAAATGCACTTAGCAATAAGGATTGATACTCAAGCCAAGGAAAAGAAATGGTGAGGGAAGTTGGAAACTTACTGATACCCCATGTTCACGAATCTGTATTCCCGGTTGAGCTTGCCGCGAGGGCCTTTGCGGCTGCGGGGGCGGAACAGGTTGCGGCTGCGGGGGCGGAACAGGTTGATGTTGCGGAGGAGCAGGAACAGGAGGCGGAGCCTCGCCAGCATAATATTGTTCAAGGATTTCGCTGTCCACCGCAAAGGGATGTTCCAAGTCGCAGAAAAGGATGGCGAAAAGGTCACGGTTATTCATGGTCCAACAGTTGACAGACACTTCTTTCCACCAATCAGCATAGTCATCATCGACATCGTTGAGGGGGTATAGCGCTCTGACCCAAGGGGGAATCACTATAAAAGTAAACTGACTCTGAAAGGGGGCAGACCCAGGCGGAGCTAATCTCCGCCAAGAGGTGTAGTAATTGGCAGAATCAACCAGAGGCCAGGGTACCAACTGGAATTGACGAGCAAAGTGATTGGGTGCATAAAGTTCGTAAGTTAGTTCATCCGTGGCCAATTGAATGTCGGAGCAAGAAATAGTGCGGCGAAACATCATCATAGCCTCTTTGCGATGACCCGGGTGAGGAAGAAACTCATTTGCCAATATCGCGGGGAATCTTCTATTTACCACCAACTTCACATCCGGCATCTCATCCAGAAGATACAAAAATGAGAAACACTCGGAAAATGCCGGAGATTCATACCTTCCCTCGAGGCAGAGCCACCAGCCCAACAGAACGTCATTTGGAGGCACTGCTGGCACGTCTGGTCGGCAAAAATGGGGGAAATAAGTCTGGAGCCAGAAATCTAGAATCCAGAAGGGGCCTGAGGATTGAACTTCGAATGAATGCATAGCGACTTGATAAAGGGCTCAATAAAGCGAACCCAGAACCGGTTGACCAAGGCCAACGACTGTGCTATTATAAAGAGCAGTGGCCAAAGAGGACCAAGTGCCAGTTGGTTTACCAGCAGAAGTACAGAAAATAAACTTACAGAGCCACCACTCGAGGAAGGCAATTCCCCCGGTTTCGTCATGATGTCCGCGGTAGTAATTTCGCCAAGACGGGTAAGATCTGCTATGAATGCTGCGACCAGTCTGAGTCATCTGCAGCGGGAATTTCTCGTCATCAAATTGGCCTTGAACATACGGTGCCGCGTGGATGGGTAGGCTCGTGATAGCGAGAATATCCAATAAGGAAATACTCATCTGCCCAAAGCGGAAATCAAAAGTGTTGCTGGCGGTGTTCCAGAAGCAAAAGGCCGCGGCGAGAGGAGCGCGATTAAGGCCGCCGGGAATTTGAAGACACAAGTCAATAGCATCCGCAATGCCTACTGCGCGCCAGCGGGCCAAATCTCGGGCACGAACCTCATTGTACCAGGCTACATCAGGAGGTTGGATTGAGGGCCAGAAACCAATTTTGACTCTATGATGTTTCTGGCCCCAACCTCCAAGATCGGCAGGAGACCGGAGAAGAGCCGGGATGGGATGGCGGATGGGAAGCCCATAATAGGCCATAGCATCATCTGGCAAACGATCGCGAGGTGTGGGACCCAGACTCGCTTGACTATCGCCGCCACCAAAGCCCATCAGTCGACTTCTCTCCTCTCCGGTCTGACTTCTACATCGAACACTCATGTTAGTCCGCCAGGTGAATGCGGCTTTCTCAGTGATTTCATCTGCCTGATCGATAACGAATGGTTTCTTGGATGCCATTTCTAGGTCGCAAGGAACACTTCTCCATTACACCTTGATTTATAGCTCAGATATTTTTGGAGATTAATTTATTAGCTGGGCCAGTGAGTGGCCCTAGTTGATAATTAATTATTCATTATTCCATCTTGAGAATCGCATCTAAGGCGACAGTGAAGATATTCCACATTTTCCTACCACCGCAGGGCCAGCATAGTGGCCTGATGTTTTTTAAATAAAACATGATTAAAACCGATACAGTTTTAGATGCTAAAGTTGCAGCAGATATGGTGGTTTCACTTGGTCACACGTCATGATGTCGATAGCCATGATCCAATCATCCTCTTCGGCATAAGACTCGCGAAGGATTAAATGACAGCAAACAGTTTGCTATTTTGCATCTTATTTCGCCAAGTACTATAGGCCTTGATCTAGCCAGGAAAGCGGCTCCAACACCTACATTTGAGAAAATTAACAGAGAACCAACGAACAAGGCAGATACTTGTTGCTAATACACATGGCGAAGCTACCACCAAGGAAGAGAAGGATCCTCATTCGCGATCAAAAGCAGTTTCCTTCGCATGGGGGGCACGCTAAAGTTCTGATCTCCTACAACCTGCCCAAGTTTCGCCAGATCCATGGGGGGCAATAAAGTTGGCAAAGGAAGCGTTAGTTCATGACAAAGGCAATTCAGTAGTGGCATTCAAGCTTTATGGCCTATTTAGAGGCCTATATGGAAATAGTCAAGCCAATACAAGTGGCTTTGGAGCAACAACATTATAAGAGTAGTGTTGATTCAAGACCTCTTCAGTCAAGATGAAGACTTTTGACTTCGAGGTCTGGGGGGCAATGTTTGGACCCAAAATGAGCATTTTGGCCTGATAAGGCACGTCTTGGAGAAATTGAGTCAATGTCAATGGCTCAAGCTATATATTGTCGACAAGTTCGAAATATATATTTAGAGGCTAAATAAAGCCTACTATGGAAGCATGGAAGCATGGAAGCATGAAAAGTCAACTTTAGCACATTTTCCTACTTCGGGTAGGAGAAACCGAGCTAAACAAGGAAGGAGGGGCGGAAGACTAACCAAATGAAATCCAAGTGAGCTAAAACTGTCCAGATTAATTCTAGAAAGCCCAAGGATCATTTCTTATGAAGAGTGCCAGAGCTATTTTTGAGTGGAAAGCCTTCAAACAATCAGTCCAATTTTCTGCAGAAGCAAAACTGGAAAACTGGACCTGTAAGAGGTCCAGCAGCGTTTCCGGCCCAACCACTATACCAAAAGCTCTGAAATTTTACCAGGATGATCTAAACTCATAGTGGAACATTTGTTATGAAGACGTCGCGGTCAAAATCTGAATTCTTGATAGAGATATAGTTGAAGGAATAAAGGAGCCGAAAGTGCTTCCTTATCTCCAAAATTCATCATTCATTATCTCCAATTATGCTTCCTTATCTCCTTATCTCCGAAATTCATCATTCCTTATCTCCAATTATGCTTCCTTTTCTCCAAAACTCATCATTCCTTATCTCTACTATCATTTGTTTAAGAATAAACACTTTGGCATGGTAGCCTATAAATAGAGGTTACAATGAAACACTTCGACACACAATTCATCAACAACAATCTCTAAGATTATCCAAGCCTCTCTAAGAGCAACTCCTCTCCTTCTCTTACCGGTGATCACACTCCAGTCCTAGTCTTCTCAAGAGCCGACTGTCAGTGCCACCAAACCCTCTGTCAATGTGCTTCGGTCCTAGTCTCCTCGGGAGCCGACTGTAGTACCGCGACCACAACGGTTACGGAACCAGCTAAGCAAGGGTAACGCCCTCGCAAACCAGCTAAGCTAAAGTCACGCTTTGGCAAGTTCTTCTCACTTCCTAGTGGTTCTCGCTCTGCTCGATCTACAACATCGAGTATCGATTGTGATTTTGAAGAAGCTCAGCAAAAGTCCTCGCCACGAGGCACAAAGAATCCCACGACGAGGTTGGTGCTCTCCTCGTCCACAATCGCTTGAAAGAAGTCAGGTCAAGGGACACCCCTGACCACCGCACCCGAACGGTGCTGGCACACCCGCGCAAGAAAAGAGACTGTTGACCAGCTCAAGGAAAACTGGAGCCAAACAATTGGAAAAACTGAATCATTGTTTGGTGAAAAATGCAGTTCAAACTCAAATATCAAATAATTGAAAGCTTTGAGAATTTTTTTTTTTTGGTCAGACAATATTAGTAATTAAACATGAATCTGCAAATTTCCAAAGAAGTATCATGAAACGGTGTGAGATAGCAATCCATTACGAACAATTCTTAGGTTCACCCCTAGGGTGAACTAGCATATTCACCCCCATTGTTGATTAACATACTTTTACTTAATAAATTTATAATCCAATGGTCCATATCTTAAATTAGTATTTAAAGATCATCTCTGCAAAAAATCAATCGAATCGGAAATCGTTTAATTATCTAATTGAACCAAACAAATGGATGGTTCTAACAACACTTACTACTATTATCATGAACCGTTCATGTATTTCATAGAAATGAATAACTAAAAGGTCTTCAATTTGATTGATTTTTTACAGAGCTAATCTTTGTATTACGTTGTACAACATGAATGGTTGGATTATAAATTTATTAAGTAAAAGTATGTTAATTGACAATGAGGATGAATATGCTAGTTCACCCTAGGGGTGAACCTAAGAATTGTCCATCCATTACATATGCATGACACAAAATATGGAATCTAAGTTAAAACCTCAGAGCCTTATATAATCATATATGCAAATCACTCAGACCAAGCATGCCGCCGAAGGACTACACAAAGAAGGCACCCGAAACCAAGCAGCTCCAGTAACTTTGATGGAGGTGCCCGAAAGAGTTCCCGAATCGCGGGCTCTAAATCGAGCAGCTCCACAACAATCTCTGATGGCCCCGAAAGAGTACCTGAATCGCAGCCTCTAAAACGTCAGCAACGACGACGGTCTTTGAGGTCGCGAATCAAAATTCTCCAATTGTGGAGTCCTCAAAGAAAGCTTCTGTTGACGGCACCGAAGCGGTGGGTGAGGTATTGAAGCCGAAACCTGCTTCGGATGAAGCGGTGGTTGAGGCGGAGAAAGTTGCTTCCGATGTTGCAAACCTGCAAACACACCACCCTGGAATCCGTAGAGAGATTTGGCTCATGTTGATGACCTTTTGTCAGCTTAAATTATACCTGGGCTTTGGTTTTGTTCTTGCCCTTTAATGGGAATCGTTCACCTTTTAGTCCCCTGTAATCGAAATCGTTCATTTTTCCGACAAGCCAGTTTGCGAACTGAACAAAGCCTAAGAGTTTATTGTTTGAGAATCACATACTAACTTGGGTAAACACATGCCTAAAACACTTGAAAGAAAAGAAAAAAAGAAAAAAGTAGGTAGTATACGTGACTTTCAAGTTCTAAATATTAGTACCTACCGATTTTTTTATTTTATTTTATTTTCTTATGTTATGAGTTTCATTGGTTACTTATTCCAAATGTATGACATTTACTGATGTTTATGGATATGTGGTAGGTTGTCTTATGCTATGAGTTTTTCTGATACCATGTCAAGGTCTAAAGAGTTTTAGATATCACATTGCTATGTGATTTTTTGGTTACCTATTCTAGAGTTATATTATTTAATGTCATGGCTATAAGATAGCAGGCATGACTTCCAAGTTTTAAAAATTTAATGCTACTGGCTTTCTATATTATTATTTTCTTTATGCAATGAATTACCTTAGTTACTTATTCTGAATGTATGGTATTTAGTGATTTCATGACTATGAGGTAGATTGTTTTATTCTATGATTTTTTCCGATTCCTTGTCAAGATCTAAATAGTTTTAGATATCTCATTGCTATGTGATTTATTAGTTACCTATTCTAGAAGTATGCTATTTAATGTCATGGCTATAAGGTATGTTTAATGTCATGGCTATAAGGTAGTAGGCGTGACTTCCAAGTTTTAAAAATTTAATGCCTACTGGCTTTCAATATTATTATTTTCTTTATGCTATGTATTACCTTAGTTACTTATTCCAAATGTATGATATTTAGTGATTTCATGGCTATGAGGTAGATTGTTTTATGCTATGAGGAAAACAAAAGTACATAATTAATTAGATAAAACTGAAAAAGGAAAGAAATCCTATGTGGCGGGTGAGTCATAGGACCGTAATTAACAAAAAATATTTGTGTGGATTGCATCCAATACAGAGAATGAATTTTCAACTTAAAATCAACTTAACTCTTGATTCTTACTATCAATAGTATTATTGTTACGATTAAGATTAGGGATTTTCATTGGTGTATTCGATGAAATGTCATTAAGAATTTAGTTTGTATAGTACTTTGAATTAGTTGCATACCTAACACAAAGATTCATTTGACTATACCATACTTACTATACACATACTAACTTGGGTAAACACCTGACTTTTAGGTGATACTTGAAAAAAAAAAAAATAGTAGGTATTATATGTGACTTTCAAGTTCTAAATATTTAGTACCTACCGGCTTTTTTATTTTATTTTATTTTATTTTCTCATGTTATGAGTTTCATTGGTTACTTATTCCAAATGTATGATATTTATTGATGTTCATGGATATGAGGTAGGTTGTCTTATGCTATGAGTTGTCAAGATCTAAATAGTTTTAGATACCACATTGCTATGTGATTTATTGGTTATTTATTCTAGAGTTATATTATTTAATGTCATGGGTATAAGGTAGCAGGTGTGACTTCCAAGTTCTAAAAATTTAATGCCTACTGGCTTTCTATATTATTATTTTCTTTATGCTATGAATTACCTTAGTTACTTATTCCAAATGTATGGTATTTAGTGATTTCATGACCATGAGGTAGATTGTCCTATGCTATGAGTTCTTCCGATACCTTGTCAAGATCTAAATAGTTTTAGATATCTCCTTGCTATGTGATTTATTAGTTATATATATTCTAGAAGTATGTTATTTAATGTCATGGCTATAAGGTAGGAGGCGTGACTTCCAAGTTTTAAAAATTTAATGTCTACTGGTTTTCTATATTATTATTTTCTTTATGCTATGAATTACCTTAGTTACTTATTCCAAATGTATGATATTTAGTGATTTCATGACTATGAGGTAGATTGTTTTATGCTATGAATTTTTTCCAATACCATGTAAGAGGTCTATAGTTTTAGATACCTCATATAGGTTCCCATTCTAGGTCTATAGTTTATGCTATGTGTTTTATAGGTTCCCATTCTAGAAGTATGTTATTTAATGTCATGGCTATAAGATATGTTTAATGTTTTTTATTGTCGTGGTTATAATGTATGTTTAACGTCATGGCTATAAGGTTGTAGGCGTGACTTTTAAGTTCTAAAAAGTTAATGCCTACTAGTTTTTTAATAAATGTTTTTTATACTATGAGTTTCATTGGATACTCATTCCAAAGGTATGATATTTAAGGATGTTCATAAATATGAGGTAAGTTGTTTTATGTTATGAGTTTTTTCAGTATATAGTTTTACATACTTCATTGCTATGTGATTTATTAGTTACCTATTCTAGAGGTATTTTATTTAATGTCATGGCTATAAGGTATGTTTAATGTTATTTAATAGGATTAAATTATGTTTAGTCCCTGTACTATGACCCTTTTTTCGTTTCAGTCCCTGACATTCTCAATTAATCTGAAAAGTCCCTAACGTCAAAATTTTCGTCTGATTGATCGGAAGCACAAGACTCGTTGACATTCTCAATTACCTATTCTAATCTGTTGGCATGCATATACCTCCCAGGCACAAGTATCGGAAGCACAAGACTCGTCTAGCCAGTGCAGAGTAAGGAAAGAGCTCCCAGCTGAGGGTCCCGATACCCCTCAGGGCGATATCGGGAATCCCAAACGTCCCACACCGAAGGAAATGAAACCAAGCTCCCACAAATCTGCTACATTAAGGTCATCTCCAACAACCCAAAGAGGTAACTGTTTACTATCGCTTTTCATTATCATTATCTTATAATGATACTGACTTAAGCATCAGAGCTTTGAAGGCCGGCACACCCGGTCTTCCCTCTGACCTTTGTTTGTTTTACAGATAAGCGAGACCGATAGCGATAATAGCAGACCAAGACATCCCGTGATTTAGCTGGTTCAGACCCTTTCCTAGACAGCTGAAACATAGACCAAATTTTTTTTCTTAGTTAACAGTTGGTTAAAGAGCAAAGGAATTGTATGTTGAGATTACAGGAGAGAGAAATAAGTTGAAGGTTTTGGTGAGGAGAAAGATGAACTTGGCATTATGGATAGTGGGAAACATGAGAAGAAAATTAAATAAAAGTAAAGATTAATTGAGGTACCAAAGTGGTAATTTATGAACTTGAGGGACCAAACTGTCAAATGACTGGGGACTGTTTGTGATATTTTCTTGCCTATATATATGTAACTCTCAACTATTAAGTATTAGATTCACAAGTAGAACTTGATTATGATCAATACGCTTACATTGAACTAAAAATTGCTTCTTGTTGCCTATTGCTCCTTTATAGTAGAGAGTAATCTAAAGCCTCTTCGAATGTCTACCGAACACTTAGCTACCGCTGCTCGAACTTCACATCTGGATGGTAAAAGACTGACAGCAAATTATAATCCAAACATGTGGAGTTCTGATTTTATTCAGTCGTTACAGATTGATGATCATGATCATGTACGTACGAAGTTTACAATCCACTGCACATTGTGATCACTTTCAATATTACTCAACTAAGTAACTAGTATATGTTTGGTTTTGTAGGAAGAAGACAAAGATAATAGGTGGAAGTTGTTGGAGGAGGATGTGAAAAATATGATTGATTATGATAATGATGCGCAATCGCTAGTCACTACACTTGAATTGATTGATGACATCCAACGATTAGGTTTGGGACACCGATTTGAGGCCAGTATAACAGAAGCTCTTGATAGAGTTTTGAAGAATCTTGATCAAATAACAAACGAGGATACTCCAAGTCTCCACCTCAATGCTCTCAGCTTCAGGCTCCTTAGACAGCGTGGGTTTCAAGTCTTCCAAGGTAAGTAGCTAGGGATTAACCAATCACAAATTAATCCAAAAATATTTCTTTTTGGTGGTTGTGGGCGAGATGAAGAAACTTGTATAGCAACAAGGTCGACTTGAGGGCCTCCTCAGGCCACCGGCGATTCTCCATCAACAACCTTTATATACATTTCTTCCTCCCATGTTATATCACGAGCTGTTGTAGTTTAGTTAGTAGGGAACCTAGTGACTTTTTACATGAGGCACCCCACCCAGGTTCGACTCTCAGCTTGTTCAATTCACTTATTTATTTATTTTTCCTGATTTACTTTCCCCTTCTTTTATTTTTCTGGTATCCTAACATTAAAATTCTAATCACTTCGAGTACATGCCATCTATGACGGTTTCAAACTTCTACATTTCTTTGGATATTTTCGTCTCTCCATTTCTTAATTTTTTGCTTCTTTCATTTAACAACTATTTTCTCAAGGGTGGTTCTAATTGGACCTCCAAATTTAATATTTGGACCTCTCCTACTTATTAAACCTCCAATTCACTTTTTTGAATACTTAAAAAGCTAAGTACACCTCCTTAATTTTACCAAAACACCCTTGAACAATTAAATTTATATTTTCAACAATTTGTTGTTTTTTTTTTTCCCCTTAATCTCTATCAATTCAACCACTAACAATTTTGTGAGGGGAGCTGCCTACATTTTTTGTGTACTTTCAATGACGGAACCAGAAAGTGATTTTTGGAGGGGTCGTACAAGTAGACAGTTATAAAGATTTTTCTTTTAATTCAGATCGTAGTTTTTTTTTTTTTTCAATATTAGTTGTAGAAAAGACTTTGGTTCTCAAATAAATTAGTAATAGTTACACCAAAATATTCAATAAATATACTTGTTTAAGGAAAATCCAAATCAGATTGTTTTGAATTTACTTTTGTATTAAATGATAAGGCCATATATAGAAATTAATTATTTTTATTTAATTATTTTAGGTAAATTTATAAAGTTCTATAAGTAATATAAGGAAATTCTAAAAAAAGTTTGAATGTTATATTAATCGATTGTTCAAAAGAAAATTGAATGTTATATTAATGAGGGAGGTAAGAAGAGTATTTTTTTTTTCTTTCTTTTTTTGTCCTTATTTGTCTTTTCATATGAGTTGACAAAGTCTATTAATAATTAAAAAAAGATAGAGGTCCAAATATCAAATTTAGAGGTCTAACTAGAACCACCCTGTAATTCCCTCCCTCCACAACCTCAAACCCTAAAATAAAACAAAAAAATAAAAAAATCCCACCACAGCCATTATCCACCAACACCCAATACCCCAACTCTATTCTCCACAATTCCATCAAATGTAACTCCAAAACGTTCAAAATATTTATCTTCATCAATTCAATCCAAAACCTAAATTTTCAATCCAACTCCATAACCCAAATCCCCTCCCACCCAATTTCCTACTCCCCATCCCATGCGACCTTAGAACCAAAATTGCTATTGATGAAAATCGAATCCCTCATGTAGAAACACACCAGAAGAAGAAGAGGGTGGGTAATTAGAAGAAAAAGAAATAGACTAGAAGAACTAAATATTCTTTTGGACCAATCAGATAAGCCAATCGCAAGTGGGCCCATTACTTCATAAAACTTGAGATTTTCATAGTAAAAAAGATGTGATCCAAACATGGCCTTAAGATTAAGATCAGAACTAGCTCACCATCTTCTTCTTCTGCTGCTATGTTGCTTTTTCTTGCTCCTCGCACTGACCCAGACTTGAACTTTGTATTTAATCCAGTAGAGAGAGAATTTTGGGATTAGGAGGAGAAGAGAGGGGGAGAAAAAAATAGAGAAAATGAAAAGACAAAATTACTCATGAAATAGCTTACATAGTAATAGACTTGAAGCTGTTATAAGTGGAGGGTATTGAAATAGTCTCGAGTTTAAATGTTGAGATACCAATATTATGGTTGTCAAATGTGATGTACCAAAGTGATGAATGGAATTTATGTCACGCCCCTGATTTTTAACAAAATTAAAAATCGATATATAACCCCATAATTATATATACGTGATCGTTCAGCCATCAATACAAAATACCTAGAACTTTTTCCCTTTCAAACTACATACATATTGATGCCCTGAACCCACAATGTCAATATTGACCCGCCCACAGAGTCATATATTACATAAGCTTACCAATTAAATTGCCAACACAATATAAAACGTAACTGCCCCTCAGAGTTTACTACAAAGCGGAAGTCATAACAATGGCAAAGCCAATCAAATTTGCTTCCTACCAGTTCTGCTGTCAACAAGCTACCTCAGCTTCAGCCACGATTACCCTGACCTGCAGGATTAACCCCTACACCATTTGAATAGTGCACCGGGTTGTCACACAACAAACCCGGTAAGCTTTTGCAAGCCCGTATGAGTAACTCAAAACAACTCACACCAAATCACGGGATAAAAGCCCGCACAACTCACGCCAAACACGAGGAAAACCTTTCGACTCGAGAATAAGGAAAACATACCATGCTTCCCAAAACAATACTCTTTTCCCAAAAGGAAATCACAAAAGTCACACAGTGGCAAAATCATATAAATCGTTAACCTAACAATTCAAATATGATAAATCGATCCAACCTGGACAAAATACATCAAATCGGTCCAACCTGGACAAAGCACATAAGCACATCAATCATACCTATTGTTAACCTAACAAATAGCATATGATTCTTTTAGTCCAACCTGGACAAAACACGTCAAATCAGTCCAACCTGGACAAAACACGTCAAATCGGTCCAACCTGGACAAAGCACATAAGCACATCAATCATGCCTATCGTTAACCTAACAAATAGCATATGATTCTTTTAGTCCAACCTGGACAAAATATGTACCCAGTAATCGAAAGTAACCTACTTAGATCCATGAGGTACCATGGCAGACAGACTAGAGCTCTAACTGAATATATCGTAACCTGTCACCTCGGCAAAGGTTCAACCTTACGATATACATTGTCTGAGGATGCAACCTGCAACCCGGATCCTTAGGCCAACCTGACCCTCAGATCAAAACATTAAACGAGTCGCACCGGACCCCAAATGTCAAATCAAATCAAACGGAGACATCACAACGGCACAACCTGTGACTCTCACATCCTCAGACCACCGGTCGTCTGATCAAAATATTAAATCAAATCAAAAGGAGAAATCACAACCTGTGACTCTCGCATCCTCAGACCACCGGTCGTCGGATCAAAACATTAAATCAAATCAAAAGAAGAAATCACAACCTGTGACTCTCACATCCTCAAAACACTTTTCAAAACAATAGAAATACCATTTCCCACCATTTGTTTTCCGAAAAGCCACAACCCAAAACAATAAAACGCATCAATTCATGCATATTGTTTTCATCAATCCACAATCCACCAAAACATATATATTTCACGTAAATATATATATACGTAGTCATTCACTCAGGAATACCACTAATACATGAATACATCTGTATATATATATATCCCATAATATATATATGTACACACATAGTCATCTACTCAGAAATGTCACTAATACCATCAATAGTTTATTTCGAAAGCTAATCAAAATCAACCAATTTAAATCCGTTCAAAATTGAACCTTGTGAGATTACTCACCTCGAAACTCCCGCTGCGTCTTCAATACAGAACAAGGCAGCCAAACCACCAAACAACCGTCCAAGAATACTTCTCAAGTACCTAATCACATACGGTTTCAACTTAGTAACGATTCACAAACGATTTAAGTTCGAAACCCCTGTTTTGAACTAAAATCCCCAAAGTGGCGCCAATCGAGGCGAAACCACATCCGAGACCTCCCAAAGTCTCCGGAATACATCCACGATCGATACGTCCCAACCACAAGTCGATCGAACGCTCAGATCCTCACGGATCGAAACATCGAACGGTCCGAAACCGTAAAAATCACAACATGC
Source organism: Rosa rugosa (assembly GCF_958449725.1). Classification (NCBI taxonomy): domain Eukaryota; kingdom Viridiplantae; phylum Streptophyta; class Magnoliopsida; order Rosales; family Rosaceae; genus Rosa; species Rosa rugosa. The sequence continues at coordinate 5,972,958 of NC_084822.1, forward strand.
TCATACGATCTCCAAAAATTACAAACAATATATCGAAATGCTCGTATGGACGAGTAGATAGAACTCAGGAACAGAAACTATCCCTGAGGTGGCCGGAAAACACCACCACAGTGGCGGCGCCGCCGCCGGCCCAAAGTCGGAATTTGACAAAACTCCCAACACCAAAGTTCTTCATCTCAACCCCAATTTCAACTTTCATAACTACAACAAAGTCCAATTATAAGCCAATCGATCGAATTTTACCTTAGAACAAACCGGACCGATTGAAACCCTAGAATTTCAATTCCAAAATTCGACCTCCACGAGTTGAATCGATGCAAGCCACCTTGTGGGAAGCATCAACGTCCTCCAAGCTCCAAAAGCCCTCAAGATTCACCGGCAAAGGTGGCCGGAATCTCCGACTCCGATCAAGGCGATTTGCAGCTCCACCGTGCGACTTCTCGGCCTTGTAGCGTCATGCACAGGTCTACCCACACAGTGAAACTTCACAGGGTGCTAGATGGGAGTGAGGCGAAGAGATAGGGACAAGAATCTCGTCGATTGGTGGCCGGAGGAGGGAGAACGAGCTCGGTGAAGATGTCTGCTCGGGAAAACTCGGGAGAGAGGAGAGAGAAAAAATCCTTCCCAAAATGGAAATCTGATTTTTTTGAATAATTTTCCGGAAAAATCCCATATATACCAAAATGGAAACTTTTTCCGACGGCCATAACTTCCTCATACGAACTCCGATTTCCACGTTCCACATATCCACGAACTCGTATCGACGCGCTCTACAACTTTCGTGAAGGAAGTTTTTGGAGAATCTCAACGTATCAAAAGTCAACCTTGAAACCCCCCCTAATTCCACACTTTACGAATAAAAATTCGTCTGAAACACTTCCGCTCCGTCCACGAGCCACGAAACCGTCCGATACCCACAATTTAAATTCCGGAAAATCCTCGGAAAATAAATACGAATTTCCGGGGCATCACAATTTATTTGGGATATTGTTTGTAAAAGTTTCTCTAGAAATCAATATTCTTGTACCGTAGATGAAATTTCACAAGATAGTATGTTTTATACTAGCGGCTACATAGAATCTCGAAATAGACCAACATTTGTTGAAACCCCTCACCCATCAATTTTTATTTTATATTAATTAGATATTTCTTCTTATTGTTTTATTGATCATCTATGTTTCTAGTCTTATTCAAACATATCAGACTGTAGAATCTAGTTCTAACTTCTTCTTTTTTTCCTTTAATTAGGTTAACCTCACAGACTGTTGTAGCTGTTGATTAATTCACATGTCAATTCAGTCTAACATGCATTTATATGTTCCTATCAGATGTCTTCAAAATTTTCACAGACTACGACGGCAGCTTTAAGGATTGCCTTTGCAAAGATGTCAAAGGGATGCTAAGTCTGTACGAAGCTTCATTCCTTGGTATTGAAGGAGAAACCCTCTTGGATGAGGCCCTTGCATTCACCAGCATGCATCTAAAGAACCTCAGCATATTCCATGTTACTCAAGACAAAGGTGTATTAGAGCAAGTCAGTCATGCATTGGAGATGCCATTGCACCACAGAATGCAAAGATTAGAAGCTAGATGGTATATTGAGGCATACAGTAAAAAGGCATATGCAAATCAGGTGCTACTTGAATTTGCCAAGCTAGATTACAATGTGGTGCAACAAACATACCAAAGAGATTTTAAAGACATTTCAAGGTGAAAAATAAAACCTATAGATTATACTAGTACCTATCAGTTCTACTTTTATTAGTTACTAATTAACTTGCAGGACCGGCTCAAGCTAACATGCATTTTGTAAGGGGGGGATGAATTGAGTAGGCGCTCTTGAAATATTTGGGACCGGCCAAGGTGGTTGCCTTACTTGACACCCCTAAAGTCGGCCCTTGTAGATCCTATATACGTGCAAAATATTCCATACTAACTTAGACTCTCTAATGACAATTCCATTAAATAGGTGGTGGAAGGATACAGGGTTAGCAAAGAAGTTGTCCTTCAACAGAGACAGACTGATGGAGCTGTTCTTTTGGTCAGTTGGTATAGTGTCTGAACCTCAATTCAGCAATCTTAGAAAAGGGATAGCTAAAGTCAGTGCTCTAATAATGACTATTGATGATGTCTATGACGTTTATGGTACTTTGGATGAACTGGAGCTATTCACATCTGTTGTTGAAAGGTAATTAATTGGTTCGATATTTTCATTAGACTAATTTTCGAAAGGGCAATAAAAGTAAACTAGCAAGTCATTAGTCATATACTTATATATAATGAGCGAAAATATGTGTATGTAACTATATATATATATATATATTAATCCCAATTAGTGGTAATTCAGATGGGATGTGAATGCTATGGAAATTCTTTCAGAGTACCAGCTGAAGCTCTGTTTCCTTGCTCTCTATAACACTGTGAATGAAATGACTTATGAAACTTTGAAGGAGCAAGGAGTGAATGTCCTTCCTTACGTGACAAAAGCTGTAAGTACATGTATACAATTCCTTAAACACATACTTAAGTTTTAGAGTCTTGTGATTGTTCAAGTTTTTTTTTCAGCAATGGCCATATGTTGATGATGATCTGTGCTCTCACATCTTGCTTGCATATTGATTCTCAGTGGGCTGATATGTGCAAATCTTGGTTAACGGAGGCAAAGTGGCGTCACAACAAGTACACACCTACATTTGAAGAATATCTTGCCAATGCATGGATATCAGCGTCCGGGGTGGTAATTCTAGTCCATATCTACTTTCTACTGAATCAAAATATCTCAGATGAAGCACTTAGATGCTTAGAGAATCACCATGATCTCTTGCGTTGGCCGTCTCTTATTTTTCGGCTCTCAAATGATTTGGTTACTTCGAAGGTCTGTCTTCAATTAATTGCTCTTCATTTCCATCTTTGACATATATTTTCTCACTTTTCACATATTGGTAATGTGCTACGCTGCAGGCAGAACTAGAGAGAGGTGAAACTGCAACTTCTATATCCTGCATCAAACGTGATGGTGTTGTTTCTGATGAGGAATCTATTATCAAATATATTACTAATTTGATTGAGAATAGTTGGAAGAAGATGAATAAAGATGGACTACTATTTGGTGTTAGTAGTGCTTCTTCTCCATTCACAAAGGAATTTGTAGCAGCAGCAATAAACCTTGCTCGGATTGCCCAATGCATTTACCAATATGGAGACGGGTTTGGTGCCCCAGACAAAAGAGTAAAGAATCAGATCCTAGCAGTGATTGTAGAACCCGTTTAATGGAATGGAGCTCTGTTCATGTCATCCGAGGAAAAAAGTAGATATAATCGGAACTGGTTTAGCTCAAAATAAAGTCCCACATTTAAAGTTTAGGACTAAAATTTATACATTATCCAAATTCCCAAGAACATTAATTTAGTTGTGTTAAATAAATTTGTTGACAAGAATAAGGTTAAGTTCTTTTCTCAAATTTGTTAAATAAGTTTTGTCGATATGCATGCTATTGTTAGATTTGAGGATGTAACTGGGTCTGGGTGTACCATCATTGATTTAGCAATAATATTTCTCGACTAGGACACTAAAGTTCTTCTCAAAACCACTTTCACTTGTTTTAAAAACTCACCCAGAGCTTTATCTATTTTTTCACAATGTTTTAATATTTATAATTAATTTTTTTGAGTAATGTTAGTTTTTTTGAGGGGAAAAACGACCAAATTATATTACTTAATCAAAGAGTACAATGAGAAGCCACAAAGCTTCTAATATCAGGAGGGACAAGCCCACTCCATGAAAGATTGACAGAAGAATGTAAAGCAAGTTTAGCTAAATTATGGGCCGCCATATTAGCTTCACGATACACATGTCTCAAGGAAGAGCCAGCTAACATCCCAAGAGAAAAGTTGATGTCCTCAATAATACGACCCAAGGATGAAGTCTCCTCCCCCTCAGCCTCAATAGCAGAAACTAAACTTTGACAATCTGACTCGAATATAATAGGAGAAAGATGTAACTGTACTGCTAGGGAACAAGCAGCCCTACAAGCCATGGCCTTAACAATCTCTGGTGAGACAACAGAGTTGACCTTAATACAAACTCCACCAACAATATCACCCATGGCATCTCGAAAAACCATTCCTAATCCACCAGATTTGGAAGAGAAATCAAAGGCTCCATCACAATTGGCCTTAAGCCAGCCGGAAGGAGGTGGTGACCAAACTGCCCTACCCCTCAATGCAGTACGAGGTGCAGCCAAAGTAGATTGAAACAACATAACAAATGATCTAATTTGAAACTGTAGGTGAGTCAATGAAACAAACTTATTTGACCACACTCTCAGATTTCGCTCTTTCCAAACAAACCATCCAACTATAAGTAAGAGAGCCACACTCTTTTTAGATAGAATATCAAAACAAGAGGCCAACCAAGTAATGATTGACGTACCTTCAATACAAGCAAACTGAAGCACCCCGTGCAGCTCAGGGAAAAGAGAGAGCAAGTCCCGAACAAACTGGCAATCCCTTGTTATGTGAGTAATAGACTCATCATGATCATTACAAAACCAACAACCATCCTGAACAGAAACCCTTTTAGTACGCAATAAAGCAGATGTGGGAAGGATAGAAGAGCACACTTTCCACCAATGAACTTTAACCTTGCCCGGTATTTGAGCAAACCAAATCCTTTTCCAGAAAGAAGAGAGATGCTCCGAACTAGTAGCAACGTCTCCATAGTTATGAAGCTCCTCAAAAGCTAATACATAAGCACTCTTGGTAGAAAATCTACCTTTCTTATCATAATGCCAGATAAGACGATCAGGGACATCCCTCTGACTAAGAGGTATAGACAAAATCAACTCACCATCATCAGTCATAAAATATTGATTAAGAAGATCCAGATTCCAAGAAAAACCTGGGAGTAACAAGTCAGAAACTCGCTCCGGCCCATCCCCATGCCGGATAATAGGTAGAAAAGAAGAAGGTCTCGGGATCCATGGATCCTCCCAAATCCTTATTCGCCGTCCATTCCCCACCTGCCAGCGAACACCCCTACTTAGCATAGATTTAGCCGCATGGATACCCCGCCAACATGCAGAGGGAGATGAAGAAAGCCCACTAGACCAGAAATCCCCATCGGGGAAGTACTTGGCCTGATATAGACGAGCCAAAAGAGAGCCTGGATTACACACTATCCTCCATCCCTGCTTAGCCAAGAGAGCCAAATTATGTGCATATAAGTCACGAAAACCCATGCCACCAACCTCTTTAGGTTGACATAGTCGGTCCCAAGATAGCCAATGAATCTTGCGGTTTTCACCCTTACTGCCCCACCAAAACTTGGCACATTTCTGATGCAATGAATCACAAAAATTCTTAGGTAATAAGAAGCAACTCATAGTATAAGAAGGAAGAGCCTGAGCCACTACCCGTATGAGAAGGTCCTTCCCTGCACTACTTAGTAACTTGCCTTGCCAACCCTCAAGTTTCTTATTTAAACTTTCCTGTAAATAAGCAAAGGCTTCAGTCTTGTTCCTCCCTATATAAGTAGGTAAGCCCAAGTATTTTTCATGCTTATCCACAATAGCCACACCCAGTGAGTCTGCAATCTGTTGCTGTAAAGAAGTGCACACTTTTTTACTAAAAACAATATTGCTCTTAGAAAAGTTTACCTTCTGACCTGATGCTAACTCATAATCCAACAAGACATCCTGGATCTGAGAACTTTCCTCCAAACTAGCCTTACCAAACAGAAGGCTATCATCTGCAAACAAAAGGTGGTGGATAGTAGGAGCCTCGACGCAAATCTGAACTCCCTGAAGTTGCCCTTGAGAAACCTTATGCTCTAGAAGAGCTGAAAATACCTCAGAACCGAGCAGGAACAGATATGGTGATAAGGGATCGCCCTGTCTCAAGCCCCTAGTAGGTGTCAAATAGCCACTAGGCTGTCCATTAATCAAAAAAGAATAACGAACAGTCTTAACACACTGCATGATAACATGTATCCAACTCTCATCAAAACCCAGACGAGTCAACACAGCCTCTAAGAAAACCCACTCCATTCGATCATAGGCCTTACTCATATCCAGTTTAAGAGACATAACTCCATCAGACGACCGATTATTATGAATAAAGTGTGATACCTCATTAGCGATAAGAGTATTATCTGTAATCAGACGTCCAGGGATGAAGGCACTCTGAAAAGGAGATATAATCTGGGATAGAATACTCTTCAATCTATTAGCAATCACCTTAGATCAGATCTTGTAAATGACATTACACAGTGCAATGGGACGCAATTCTGACATACAGGTAGGATTTTTCACCTTTGGGATCAAACACACATGAGTGTAATTAATGGAAGCAAGCAGCTGACCAGAATGGAGAAAACTCTGAACTGCAGCCACTACATCAGTACCGATGGTGTCCTAATACTGCTGAAAAAATAAAGGAGGCATGCCATCCGGTCCAGGTGACTTGGTTGGGTACATCTGAAAAAGAGCAGCTCTAATTTCCACAGCCGTATAAGGAGCACAAAGCATAGAGTTCATTTCAGTGGTAACCTTTGGCTGAACTAAATCCACTACGGAATTCATATGAGAGATATCTACATCCCCTGCACTGAACATCGAACCAAAATAATCAATAACCACAGCTTCCAAACCCTTCTATGTGGACTGCCAGACCCCCTGATTATCAAACAACCCGGTCAATCTATTTTTGGAGCGTCGATTAGATGCTTTCCTGTGGAAAAATTTAGTATTACGATCACCTTCAGCAAGCCAAGTAATTTTTGACCTTTGCTTCCAGTACTCGTGTTCCTCCGCTAGCAAACCATCCAATTTTGAGGACAACTCCATGCTTTCCTGCTGATTAACAGTCGAAATAGGTAGTGCAAGAAGAGATTGTAATCTACCTCGAAGGAATTCAATCTCCCTACCCCTATGTCCAAATGTAGACCTCTGCCAATCATTAAGAGCAAACCGAGTATGCATTATTTTCTGGGATACCTGAAACATAGGTTGGTTCCAGCTATCACTAACCCGCCCTACCTTGATCACATCCGCACAGGCCTCGTGACGCACCCAAAAACTCTCAAAACGAAAACGAGGCCTCCGACGTTGACCAGCAGGAGGAGGAGGAGAACGATACGCACCAAGAAGAACATGAACGTGATCGCCATGAATTGGTTTCAAGTTTGAAACCCTAGCTGATGGAAAAATATCCGTCCAGGATGCTGAACCTACAGCCCGATCCAGCCGACATTTAACTCCAGCCCGACTCCAGGTGAAGGGCGATCCAAAATATCCAAAATCAAACAGCTCACAAAACGTCAACACATCTCTAAACTGTTGCATTTGACCCTCTCTGCGTACACAACCTCCTTCCTTCTCAGAGGAATGGAGAATTTCGTTGAAATCGCCGATGACAGTCCATGGGAGGGCCGACTGCTCGCAAAGCTCCCGGAGAAGAGACCATGTCCGGTGACGTTCAGAAAGGGTAGTGTACATACCTCCAATAATATGGAGTATTTGCTATCTCACCAAGCATAAGTAACGCCCACTTTGGGACATCCACAAGACATGGCAAGGCCCAACCGAGACATACATCGTGTAGCCCTATATTCAGGCTATGCAACGGTATCCGGAAGAGGCAAATCCGTCGCCGGGAAGCCACGTTCCCGCCCTTGCCAGGATGCCTCCACAACATGGTTTTCTACATGCTTCTTGGACTAGCTAGAATTGTATGGTTGCTTGTCCCACATCGAAGAACAAGTAGAGGAGATGGCTTCCTTGACTTATAAAAGGAATGCCTCCTCCCACAAACTAGATCATCTCATCCCACATCGAAGAGAATGTAAAGGGAGAGCAATCCTTCACTTATAAAAGGAATGCTCCAACAACATCTCTAGACAATCCAATCCCATCCAACAACATCCCACAACTAGAGAGAGCAACATCCCATTACATACTTTGTAATCTTGTTAGGCCGCAAGGCTCGACACACTAGTATAGCTTTCAAGTGGACGTAGTCTCCCGCTCATGCGGAGGCGAACCACTATACACCTTGTGTCAATCTCTCTCTCTCTGCCTCTCTCTCTTTATTTATAGCTAACTAGAGATCCCACGGATCACTAACGTTAACAGGTAGGGTGACCGTAAAAACCAGTCAACCTCCATGCAATCCCAGAGCCATCATCTTCTCGGACTTCCACGTCAATATGATGGTTCGACTTCGACCGGAAGCGAACGTCAATGCCATCTCTCCAGAATAAAGCCAAACCACCTGCTTGCCCCCGGCTGAACACCTCTTCACAGTTGAGATACCCTATCTCCAATCTCAAGTCTCTCATATACGAAGGATCCGAAACTTTCGTCTCACTCAGGAAGATGAAAGATGGATGATGTTGATGAATCAGTTTCAGTAAACCCTGCACCGCAGCTTCATTGCCGATGCCACGACAATTTCAGGCCAGAATTTCCATCTCTGACAATCGCCGATGAACAACACAGACGAACAAGTAAAAGGCACGACGTAAAACGACGACCCGAATTGATCGCACTCGTAGAGTGGATATGGTGTCACGGACAGCGAACGCCGCCGGAAAGGAGTCGCTGAACCGGAGTCAAAGAGACCGCCGGAGCCGCAACGCTCAAAGGGCGGAAGCCCGATCTAGGGTTCTGGAGAAAAATTCGTCGGGCGCGTGAGGCGCGTGATTAGGGCAATGAAGATAATCAGCTATTTGAGTAATGTTAGTTGAATCACTTTTCTAGGTACCATATGTGTCTTACTTTATATGGATGTAGCACAAAGTTTAACTTATCGAAGAATTTTATTAAATGACAGGGATATGCCACATTAGCTACGATAGAGGTTTCTCCTTGTAATTTCTTATTTTCATAAAAAAAAAAAAAAACAACAAAAAAAATCAACATTCCCATAATGGGGTGCTATTGGGTTTTGGGCCCAATTTAGCCTGACGGGCCTATATCAAATTTTGGTTCCTAGGGGATTGGTCCAAGACATCGTGCTTTTGTTTGGGGTGGCTTATACTAGCAAACTTCAAGCTAACTTAGTAATCAAGAAGACTAATTTCGTGTTTGGTGTTGAAGATGAATTAAGTTTTCTTTTTAAAGCTTACTGCTATGTCGTGCTTTGCAACAAATTCAAGAGATTTCAAGAGCACCACAATTGAATGCATTGGCGAAGAAGATCTCGCTAAATTTTGATCTTGTGTTAGAATGCTAATCATAATAAGTGTAGGCTTGCTAAATAAGTGAGCTTCATTGTAATAGTGGATGGTACCAATATTTCCTATCTCGCTTGGCTGATAATGAGCGGAGGAAATCATTGTAAGTGTCGTTCTGGTCTTGGAATGAATATCTCTATCTTTTACTCAAAAAAAAAAAAAAAAAAAAATCGTAGGTAAGAAATCGTAACTGCATGTATTTGTAGGTAAGAAGAAACAAAGGCATTTATTTGCATGTATTGGCAAATAATGAGCAGAGGAAATCATTGTGAGTGTTGTTCTTGCCTTGGGATGAATGATATCTCAATCATTTACTCAAAAAAAAGTTCATAGGTGGTCAAACATCTTTAGTAAACTCAAAGAACTCCTGACTGCATGTATTTGTAGGTAAGAAGAAATAAAGACAAATGGTATTTTTTTAACTGCAGTATGAGAAATAACTAATATTTCTAAGGAGACTCATAGAAGAGTTATTGCTAGTACAAAGTAGATATAGAGGAGAAGAGGGACCTCTCACCCTAGACATTCACAGAGTAAGTAATGAATTACGGTGTTTAACCCATATAAAGGTGACATCTTTGTCCCCTAAACTTCCTGCCATTACAAACAATACAAGCTATTTCACAATCATACCCTAAATACAATCTACTAGCTCAAGTGCCTAGAAAGGGGAAAAACATGTGTAATTAGACCTGGTTAGAGACTTAGAGAGGGAAATTAAATTGATCTCAAACTCAGGGCAATATGCATTTAGTAATAGCCAAGCAGGACGTATATTGTTAATAAATTATAACCAAGATCATGCCAAAGCAATGGGTAATTTGATTGGTCTCGATCTTCTAATAGTTCCAGCAGTATATTTGTTGTTATAACTCTACCTTTCACAAATAGGTTCCTTCTTTCTAAAAACCTCATATGTGAAATATAGTATATATTAGCCTATTAGGACATGATCATCATTGTTAAAGATTCAAATTAATTAAGATCACATCTTTGATATTCTAATAATTTTGCAATCATTGTTAACAGTTTATAAGTTGTTGAGATGTGAGCATAGGGGGTCAACTAGTCATTTTACTGGACTTGGAAACAGATCATGTCCATTGTTGCTTTTCACTTTTCTGTACGCACGATTGTGCATTACGTCCAAGTAGGGTTCGTCAACGGGCCGGGTCGGGCCATTCATAGCGGGCTTGGGCCGGGCCGGGCCTTGCTATATTTTTAAATAATGGCGGGCCGGGCTTTATTGTAAATCGAAGGATCCAAGCATGTCCATATAAAGCGGGCCTTGCGGGCTTTTTCGGGCTGGGCCTTGCGGGCTTTATTTATAAATAAATATAAAGACACTAATATTTTTTTTTTAATCAAGCTTTGAAAATTCATTGGATAATGATCAAATACAACCAAAGGGAACAAATCTATATTATACCAAAAAAAATCTATATTTATATATAGAGACTAATTCATTTATAAATAAATTTTTAAAGACACTAATTTTTTATGAACCTATATTTATATATCACACACTCCAAAGAGCAACCTCTATCAATTCAAAGAAAATGGGAAAACCGGCCGTTGGATGTGATTATTACAATATATTATGAGTGTGGTTAAAAATTTAGTCAATTTCACCATAGTTTCAAACCCGATCGGATTAGTCAACCGTAGTCGTTTGTATGTTTTCTTGATTGACCGATGGCGTGATGACCGCAAAACTTGCTTATTTTTTTACATCACGTTTATAAATATTTCATCGATGGATGTGCGTAGACATAAGATAAAAATTTCAATTTTAATTACAAATACATTGGCCTATACCAATTTGCCTCTTTAAAGTTGTATGACTTGCACATTACATTTAAATTGTTGAGGTTCGTTCTAAAGCAACCATGAAGTGGAAAATGAATTTGGAAAAACCAACCGTTTGATAGAGAGATTGTAATATTTTATGGTGGTTGTAAAAAATCCAACTAATTTGGTTCTCGTTTCGAATTCGATCAACTAGGTCAAACCTAGTTACTCTTATAAACCTATATTTATATATTACACACTCCATAGAGTAACCTCTATCAATTCAAAGAAAATGAGAAAACCGGCCGTTGGATGTGATTATTACAATAAATTATGAGTGTGGTTAAAAATTTAGTCAATTTCACCATAGTTTCAAACCTGATCGGATTGGTCAACCGTAGTCGCTTGTATGTTTTCTTGATTGACCGATGGCGTGATGACCGCAAAACTTGCTTATTTTTTTACATCATGTTTGTAAATATTTCATCGATGGATGTGCGTGGACATAAGATAAAAATTTCAATTTTAATTACAAATACATTGGCCTCTTTAAAGTTGTATGACTTATACATTACATTTAAATTGTTGAGGTTTATTCTAAAGCAACCATGAAATGGAAAATGAATTTGGAAAAACCAACCGTTTGATAGAGAGATTGTAATATTTTATAGTGGTTGTAAAAAATCCAGCCAATTTGGTTCTCGTTTCGAATTCGATCAACTTGGTCAAACCTAATTACTCTTATAAACCTATATTTATATATTACACACTCCAAAGAGCAACCTCTATCAGTTCAAAGAAAATGGGAAAACCGGCCGTTGGATATGATTATTACAATAAATTATGAGTGTGGTTAAAAATTTAGTCAATTTCACCATAGTTTCAAACCCGATCGGATTGGTCAACCGTAGTCGCTTGTATGTTTTCTTGAATGACCGATGGCGTGATGACCGCAAAACTTGCTTATTTTTTTACATCACGTTTGTAAATATTTCATCGATGGATGTGCGTGTACATAAGATAAATATGTATATATATATATATATGAATATGTAAACACACACACACATATGTATATTGTATCTATATATATAAACACACATATGTATGTATGTATATATATATATATATATATATATATATATATATATGTAAACACACACACACAGAGACATTTCTATCTATATATATATATATATATATATATATATATATATATATATATATATATATATAAACACACAGTCACACCCCTACATATCTATATATACATATACATATATATAACACACAGTCACACACACACACACACATATATATACCTAAATATATAAACAAACACACACACACACACACACACACACATATATATATATATATATATATATATATATATGTATATAATAGTTTACGGGTTTTTAGCGGGCCGGGCTGGGTTTCAAACCCCTAAACCAAGCCCGGCCCTCTACCCACCGGGTCGGGCCTATGACGGGCTTTTTGGCGGGCCGGGCCGAGCTTTTGGCCCTGCGGGCCTCCATCGGCCCACGGGCTAAATGATGACCCCTACTTCCAAGGTGTTTGAGAATGTAGTCTCTGATTTAGAGTACTTTCTTGTGAATCTTGTCCGGGTTTGCCTGATATGATCATAGAGATAAAGGTCCACTGGATCCGGAACTTTCAAGGGTTTCAGTTACCAAATGGGAGGAGCTAGCTGAGAGGGCCTCATATAAAGAACTCGAGGCACCATGTCAATTAGTACAGTATGGCAGCACAACACAACTAACTCTGGTGCATTTTTCCCACTTCACCATGCAACAAAGAAAGTCTATGTTCGAAGTGGCTTGGTTCATGAGAGCAAGCTCGATCAGTAGACTTTGTTTTCCTTGGAAGACTGATCCAAGTGGTTTTGTAGCTAGGTTTCTGAAGGTATCTAACTAGCTTGCCTTCCAGCTAGTCTTGGTTTGAAGTAGCTGCATGTGCATTTCGAACTACATGTAGTTGTAAGATATGAAATTAAAGGTCAATGGGATTCACATAAAAGATGCATGTCTGCAGGATTTCCTAATATCTTTGCCGCTTTGATATCATATTTTGTTCTACCAGGCTACCTTTACAAATCCTTCAAACAACCAAGATTGAAGTGGTAAACTAATACTCTCTCTTAACATAACTAATAGAGCCATATCTTTGGTCTAAAAGAAATAAACTCAAATGCAGTATTTTGAGATTTTCAACCAATTACATGAGCCATATCTTGGGTTTTTCTGAATGGAAATATATCTTAGAAGTTAGAAATTCATCAACTTTTTAATACCACTGACACACGAGTAGTTGTAGATACTCTTTCTTATTTATATATTAGGGCGCTATATATTATACCATCCTTCTGAGGCTCTGAGCATTACATCACTGGACAAAGTTTCTTTATGTCCAACCACCGGTTAACGTCTCACACTATAAATAAATCAAATCAATAAGAAAAACCCCACCAAGCTATCAAACAGATGCCCTTCATTAAAACCAAAAACCAATGTTGCGCTACTGTTGCATATAGGTAATCCAACCTTGCTACTTGAATATTTCGGTTTTACTTGGATTGCTTTAGGCTAGCTTAAGGCCTCGTTTGGTTCACTGAAAGGAAATCAGTTCCTTAAGAAATCTCATGGGAAAGGAAAACAAATTTCCCACTAGCTTTCCTTTTCGCTGTTTGGAAACATTGAGAAAGCAACGGGAAAACTTATGTTTGTTTCCATTTTAGTGTTTGGTTTGTGTAAAGAAATGAAACTAAATTTTACTAAAATTTCATTTATATCCTCATATATTAAAACACGAATCATAAACTTTTCAAATAAAATTGTCAATAACAATTTTTAACAAGGATATAAATGTATTTTTATCATATAATTAATGCATATTTAATGCTGGGAAATGGGAGGGAAAATGAATCCTTTGGAGGATGAGAGGATTCACTTTCCTCCATATTTTCCCTTCTTAAAGGAAAGTTGTTCATTTCCTTGTGCACACAAAACATAGGAAAGGAATAAATTTCTTTTCCCAAGCTCTCAATTCCGTGAACCAAACGAGGCCTAAAGTCAGTTCAATTTTGACTTGACTCTTACATGATAAGTCATTTTTTTTGAGAAAGTACATGATGAGTTGTGAGTCATGATATAATGTTACCCACAATTACTCTTTCATTAATAAATAAGAAACTAATAATTTTAAACAAAAACAAAAAACAAAAACAACAACAAACAAACTGAGCCTCGTTTTTTTTGAAAATTATTCTATGCACCGACGGTGCAAATGACCTAACACTTATAAGATGATCTCAACCTTTGATATTTATAATTTCTGAGAGAAAAATGCACCAACAGTCCCTTAACTCTTATGCACCGGTCAGTTTGATACCCAGACTCACAATGGTATCAATGTGATACCTAGACTCAAAATTTGCTATCAACGACATACTTCCGTCAATGTTCTGTCAATCGTCCGTCAAATATGATGACATGGCATATACGTAGGGCAAAAGATAGGGGCAAAAACGTCTTTTTAACTTGTTGATAAAATAAATTGAAGGGAAAATCTCACAAACAGTATCTGACCTATCGGTCACTAATAACTTTCGTACCTCAAGTTCAAAAAATATCAGATTGGTACCTGAACTTCTGACCCCGACCCAATATCAGTACCTGGGAACAGTAAAATCGTTAACATGGTTATTTTTTGAAGGGTAAATCTGTCATTTCACTATTCATCATCTCCAAAACTCTCCCCTCTCTCTGCAATACCAGATTTCTTCTTCTTCTTCTTCATACCTCATAACCACTATCAACCAACCTTTCACTTCTTCAATAGCCACCGTCCCATCCACCACCAACTCCTCTCACCTCTCACCTCTCCTTTGGTCGATTTGGGTTTGTGTGTGTGAGGTATGAAGAAGATAATGAAAAATCTGGGTTTGTAGAGAGAGAGGGGAGAGTTTTGGAGATGATGAACAGTGAAATGACAGATTTACCTTTCAAAAATTAACTCCATTAACGATTTTACTGTTTCCAGATACTGATATTGGGTCGGGGTCAGAAGTTCAGGTACCAATCTGATATTTTTTGAACTTGAGGTACGAAAGTTATTAGTGGCTTGAAGTTCAGGTACTGTTTGTGAGTTTTTTCCTAAATTGAATTACATAAAAAAAAATAAAAATTGTTGGTCACATCATGATAATATTTATTTATTTATTTTTATTTTTTTTCCCTTTCTTTTGCTCTTGCTTAATCTGGAACGAGTCCATTTTTTTAGTTTCAAACCCATTCAAGTAAGTAAACTCCATGAATGGATATCCATCAGTACAAATCAAAGCCCAGATGACGTATTCTGATTAAGATAATAAACACCCTCATTCAATCAATCAATCCTACTCTCAGTCAATCCACACTGCCGCATCTCCGCCCTACTCTCAGTCAATCCTCCATTCCACACCTTCTTTACCCCACCTCCCATCTCTACCCATCAACCCAGCAAAGCCCTCGTCTCCAAATCCCAACTCGATGTTTCCAGCCCCAATTGGTCGGCCCAGACTCGCCATTTCTAGATGGCTTTTCCCGGCTCCTCTGCCGCATCGCGTCATCGGAGACTCCTCTCTATCCGCTCAATGAAACCTTGTACTAATCTGGGTTTTGCAGGTTCTTCCTTTATGGCTACGGCTCCTTACATATCTGCTATTCCCTTGATGAATTAAAACCAGATGTAAATTCATTTGGGTTATAGCTGTGAAGAAGATGATAGATGATGGTGTGGATTGTGGAGAGAGAAAGGCAGAGTTGATGATGATAGATGATTTGGGTTATTGCTTCGATTATTATTATTTTTTTTTTCCTTTTTGTCTGGATTTTTTTTATTTTTTATTTGAAGTCAAATCCATCCTCATTTCCTCGTTCAAATCCAACAACTACAACTAAATCCCACAGCAAGTAAGCTAAGCTATTCAAACACATAGCAAGATACATCCCTTGACATCAATATTCACCAATCGAACAAACTCAGCAGCAAACACAAAAATCTCAAAATTAAAACTAAAGAAAGGAACAAATCGGGATTGGAAATCTCAAATACCAGCCCTACAAGAGGTAGGAGGACCTTTCTGGAGATCCTTGAGCTCCTTCAAGATCCGCTTGGACGCCATCACCTTCATAAAAGAGAAACACAGACGACAAACCCAGGAACCAAGGAAGAAGAAGAAGAGGAGAGAGAAAATTATAAAAAAAATCATTTAATTAATTAATTAAGCTATTGGTAGAAGTTGAGGGTTATTTTGGTCATTTGCCATCTCTGTTTTCTCCACGTGCTTGCCACGTCAGCTCTTTAACGGAACCGTGACGGAAATTTAACGGAAGTATGTCGTTGATGGCAAATTTTGAGTATAGGTATCACATTGATACCATTGTGAGTCTGGGTATCAAACTGGGCGGTGCACAAGAGTTGAGGGACTGTTGGTGCATTTTTCTCTAATATTTTTATTAATAACTTAAGAGTGTATTTAATATAGGAAAAATTTCATGAATGGTACCCAAAGTAAGGCTCACTATGCATTTCAGTACATCAAGTTCCAAAATATAAACTTCGGTACGTCAAATATGAAACCCGACCCAATATACGTACACGACGTCAATGACTCCGTCAGTCAGCATGCCATTACGCACATAATGAAGGGCAAAATTGGTTTTTCGTTTGTCAACGTGTTTCCTCTCTCTTCTTGAGGGTTTTGGAGCCAGTAGGGCCACAATTGAGTAAGCAAATGCTGGCTTTCTCGAGCGCTGTTTGGCTTTGCTCGCCCCAGATTCTGCAAAATCAACCGGAGTCAAAACCTTAGGGCAAACAGATTTGAATTTTTACGGCGAAAACGAACGGAAAAGCTCGGAGGAGAGCAGAGCCGTGAGAATGGTGAAGGGCAAAACAGAGAGAAGAGAGAGAGAGAGAGTACCTAAGCTGACGATCATATTTGGTTTTGGGTTCAGCCATTGATTGATGGTGTGGGTTGTTCATTCTGAGAGACCAAACGGAAGTCTAATAATTTTGCTTAATAGCTACGCACAGCTTCTCACTCATCTGTGACTGGTAGTGAGAATTTGATGCGGAGAGTGAACAAGAATTGAGCTTTGCTATGCCACTTCCTTGACGACCCCGAGTGTGTGAAAAATCCAATTGGATTGGAAAGCATAAATTTCCAAACACGAAGTTTCCAAAACAAGAACATTGTGAATTAAGAAGAAGAAGAAGACTGGGAGGACCTGATCGGCGTTGGGAGAAGCAAACGAAGGATCAGTATGATCAGGTGTGTCGGTGGAGCAGGAGACGAGCGGTGAGGACGAGGCGGCGTCGGAGTCGGTGGAGGATCTGGACGGCGAGGGCTCGATGACAGGGTGCTGCTGCTATTGCGGCGTGACTTCGATCCTGTTTGGGGAGGCGAAGGCCACGACCATGGCATGGCGGGTCGGGTCGGGAGAGTCCGAAAGCTAGAGAAGGAGGGGAGAGGGGGAAGGAAAGAGCGTCAGTTGGAGTTTGGTGGTGGAGTTAGAGTGAAGGAAGCTTATGGAGCCAAGACTCCTCCTTTGTAGCCGAATAGTGGTCCGCTGCCAATGGTAGCATCAGATCCTTGAACCTGCTTCAGATTTCCAATTGAGAGAGAGAGAGAGAGCTGGGTGCCCAAAACAAAAGAAGAGAGATAGCTGGGTGCTCAGAGTAAAAAATGTGAAGAGACCGTTTTACCCCTTAAAATACTACAGCTGGCACCAAACTAACGGCGCCATTGACGTCGTGTATGTATACCGGGTCAGTTTTGAAACCTCATGTACCAAAGTTTATGTTTTGGAACTTGGTGTACTGAAATTAATAGTGGACCATACTTCAGGTACTATTCATGAATTTTCCCTTTTAATATAATCTAACAATCCATTTATGTCGTTGCAAGTGCGCGTTGGTGCACTGAATAACATTCAGATTGATTCCGCAGCCAACGGCCAATAGGTGTCAAACAATATGTTTTGGCCTGATATCAATCATTCTATATAAACATTTATTGCAGCAAGGCAAGCAAGCCCAGCAAAGCAAAGCAAACCAAAACCAAAGCAAAACGAAACGAAACTTCTTTTCTTGTTTGAACGCTGATTCTGATTTCTGTCCGAAGCTCTTAACCCAATTCTCAGGTAATCACTGACTCCCAAAACCTTTTCTCTTTTCTTTCAATTCCCTAAAACCTAAAAATTGATATACTGATTTCTGATGACCAAAGTTTTGATTTTTATGGACGAAATTATGGAGCTTGGTGACAAAAGTTTTGATCTTTTTCGTGAATAAATTGGTATATGTGCTTTTTAAAGTAACCCAACTTTTGTTAAACGTAGTCGTTTTACTCTGGAATCAAGATACAGAAGTGTGCTATTGGCTAAATTGTGATAAAGTTTTGAGCTTTGGGGCCAATTTGTGATTTTGTCTCTGTTTTTCAGACTATGGATGAAGATTTAAGCGAAAAGGAGTCGTTGCTGGCTCGCATTCAGCAGGTGGAACATGGTATGTGCTACTGTCATGCCATTGATTTAAGAAGAGAATAGTGCTTTTGGTTTTGTATTTATTTGACTCGAAAAGAATCATGAGGATCGAGAATGTGTGCCGAAACCTGCTTAGCTTGGCCATGATGGCGGATTGGTGGCTGGTCCTAGTGGTGGGAAACCTTTTTAGTTACTTGAGACATGTAGTTTGTAGGTGATTACATAGGGTTTAGCTTAGGATTTTGTTTCCGATGACCGTTGGAGTATAAAAGAAGTGTTAGCAACTCATTTGACATCTTTCAGAAGGCTTCTGAAAACTTATCCATAGGGTCAGGGTAAGAATTGGGAAACAGCTTAGTTGTCTTAAAACCATGCAGGAAGGAGCCAATGTGGCTATTAGGTGGCAGCCTGCACGAAACCCCAATTCAACTGACGAACTAGCATATAGTCTATCAAGGATGCAAATGCAATGTCAAAGAGAGCTGGTTGTCTCTTTAATTCTATACTTCCATTTGTGAAACTTGAAGAAATTGTATCCCAACTAGTGTCTTAATGGATGAAATATGAAGAATAAACTCTCTGAAAAGGAATCTCTTACCGCTCTTGTTGTCATGGTGATGAAGAATATCATTGGTTTGACCTTTACTTGCAAGTTGCAACTAATAACTGTAGTTTCCCACTCTAGAAAGATGCAAGTAGGATAGGAATCACGTGTGATTCTTGGTAATTTTCCCTTTTTCATCTGCGGCTCAACAATGGGGCCTTCTCCTGAACTCTACAATCATTAGGAGGTAGAAAACTCTGGCAAATAGCTAGGTTGGTACCTTGAGGGTTTCGAACCTCAGACCACCTGAGAGGGCCTGACATTTTCACTAAACTCTCATTTCTGATACTTGCTGGATAGTTGTTGACTTGTATTGGGTACACCTCATACACTAAGATATAAACAAACAGTCCTGTGGTTACATAATCCAAACCTAATTTTATAGTTTTTCCTTGTATTGGGATTTTATTTATTCTGCATTGCATCACATGATCAAAAACTAATCCTTGTTCCGCATTTTGCAAACATGTAAGTTCTTCTGCATACCATTTTCTTCAGTTTCTGATCCTGAGTTTTCATCTGCTGTCAAGTTGAAAGAAAAGTGAAGATATAATTTGTCAATTTTAATGTTTTGCAGAGCGTGATGAATTACGTAAAGACATCGAACAATTGTGTATGCAGCAAGCTGGGCCAGGCTACCTTGTTGTGGCTACTAAGATGCATTTTCAAAGGTGTAATTTTCTTTTCCCAGACGACATGGTTTTCTTCTTTCCAACTTTTGATAAGTGGGTATGGAAAAGTGGTCACTCATGGAATGGTATTATGAAGATAACAATAAATATGTTTTAAATTTTTTTTTCCCTATTAGGACAGCTGGCTTGGAGCAGGAGATTGAGAACCTGAAAAAGAAGCTAGCTACTTGCTCAAGAGAGAACGTGAATCTTCAAGAGGAGCTCTCTGAGGCTTATAGAATCAAAGTGAGATCAATAAACATTCTCCTCTCAGTGCTAATGTAACTGCTTATACAAGCTAATATGTTTTCTTCCTACCTCCAGGGCCAGTTGGCTGATTTGCATAATGCAGAGGTTGCAAAGGTCTCTCTCTCTCTCTCTCTCTCTCTCGCACACAGACACACCACCACACACTCTCTCTACCTCCCTTCTGTAGCTAGAAAATTGCACTATAACCTGCATAATCACTGATGAAATTATGGTTTTCCCCACGTAATCTAGTTTAGAAAGACAAAATGTGAAAGGAATTCACACAATTACAAGCAACTGACCGGTGATTACTTCATACTTATCTTTCTTGACTTATCAAGGAAACGTTAAATGGTTATGGCAGGATATCATGGGAAGTTCTTTTTTATCTCAACTTCCATTAGAAGCTTACCGATGAAAAACATGTGTAAATAGCTTCAAAAGCAAGCACCAAATTGATTTCTACCAAATAAAACCAATGACTAATATGGAATATGAGTGTTTGTGGTCATGAATTCCCACTCACTGTGACTTTGAAAATCGATGTTCATCAACTGTTGGATTAATATCCCACAATAACAATCAAATACCAGTAAGGTAGTCCTTTTTATAATTTTCATTTTTCTGTTAGATTTTCTCAGTATAGATTTTTCTACTCACTGCTGAGTATGACTGCGTGTGCACACTCACATATTTGATTAAAACTTTGCAAAAATTTTTCTTCATCATCTTCTTGAGAATCTAGCTTGACTAGTGTTCACATGCCTTGACAGCAGATGATAAAAAAGAGGGGCTCATTATATCCTTCTGAGGAATCTTGTAACTATAACTACTTGTGCAATGATCAGTATGATAATAGGAACATCTGCATTGATTAACAACAGTATTAATGCATGTCTTCTAAATGATCAGTTGATAAGCCAAACCGAAGCCTTAATAGTTTCGGAAGCTAGAATAAAAGATATTTACATCATGTGGGTCTTGTTTTGATATCAGATGGTGTTAATTCGAGTGCTTTTGCAACTGAATTAGAATGTGGGGATGCATCAACATCTTATTCCTTTGTTGTCTTTTATGGAAAGAATGCATATTAGTTTCATAGTTTCTTATGCAAGACTGATATGTGGAATTTCTTTACTCAGAATTTGGAAGCTGAGAAGCAGCTTAAATTTTTCCAGGGCTGTGTAGCTGCAGCTTTTGCCGAACGGGATCAGTCCATAATGGAGGTTATGACAGCAACTATTTTTAGTTTAAACTTATTTTCTGCATGTATATTTCTTAGAAAGTGCTTTTATGCTTGTCATATAAGAAAACTGCATGTTTAAAAGATGCTATATGACTTGTTACAGGCTGAGACGGCTAGAGAGAAAGAGGAGCTCATGTCAAAGAAATTGAGTGAGATAGAGAAGAGGTATCTAATTTCCTAGTATGTTTTCGGTGTTCAAAGTTTTATTCAGTATGCATGAATTAGATGATGCTAATGCTGTTTCCTGGGAAACCAATCCGCTACCAAGAAACAGAACATGAATGGCGAATTAATCATGACTAAGAACTTTAGAAAAACAAAACTAGATTTGTCTTACTATGGATCTTATGTATGGCTGTTCAACACATCTAGTGCTTGCTTTAGAAAGAAAATGAATTGAAACCTCCCATATAGATGCTATGCTTCTGCTTTTCTTTCTGAAGTTATGTGCTATGTGTGTGGTAATTTTTTTACTGTCATATGCTTTTGACTATCTTAGGTCCTGATCCTATTCATGTGGTGCTTTTCTTGTCTGTAAATGTTAGGCATTGACTTTTGGTTTGTTTTTATTCTCTCCCGCTACACTTCTCTTTCAAGTCTAATATTTGTCAATTTTGATTTGGCAACTTTATCAATTTCGTTCTCTTTCTGTTGAGCATCCTTTAAAGCCAAGCTAGAAGTTGAAGTTGGTTATAATGAAACTACAATGCAAGTAGTTGATTTCTTCTGTCATAAATGTGTGCATCTTTTGTGTGATACAGGTTAGAAGAGCATACTGCAGATTGTTTTGAACAGAAGAAACTTAATGATAAATTGCAAACTGATTTAGCAATGCAAGAGGAGCAGAATGCAACTTTTAAGAAGGTGATGACTTGGCTTTCTCTCTCTTTCTCCTGTCATGCTACCCATGGTAAAGCTATATAATTTCTTTGGCAATAGCAAGGGGAATAACTGGAATAGTATGATCCATAGTGACTTTCTTTGTTTTGAAATACTTCTCTGGATACTGCACTCTTGTTCTTTCCTTCTTATGCAAATATCATTTGAGTCAGTGTGCATTGCATGATTATGTTCATGTCATCAAGCCTAAACAAGTAACAATCAGTTTTGAGAATTTGACATTTTCTTCTGTATGTGCTTTGTATACGTGTTTTTGACATTTTCATATCTAGAACCTTTTTTTTTTTTTTAACCTTCTTAACAAATTAGTGACAATGTGATGCGAGTAGTCTGTTTCTGTTTCTGTATTCATTGATGGATCATGTTCTTAGACCATCTTCTTCGTCATCCATCCCTCCTGTGGTCTTCTGGACATCTACTATCATAATTACCCCATTATGCCTGAGTTGGGGTCATGGCTTCCATGTTTAGGTTTTTCCTGATGGTGACTTTCTACTGTCAGTGTCTGTGCTGTGATGTCTTTTTTTGTAGTAAAACAAAGAACCCATAGGGCAGATGAGTAGCTCACAAAAAACAAAGTAAAAATGAAAATTAATAAATCTGTCTTGTGACTGCTTACTAACACCCCATTCCAATCTACCTTCAAAATTATGTATCTTCTGGTCAATGACAGCATCCACCAATATTGTGAGTTTGTGACTTTTTATGTTTGTGTTATTTCTCTTGTTTCACTTAAGTTTAGGATCAGAAACCTGCTCCACAATATTTTTTTATGAGTTGAGGACAGAAAACCTTAGAAATTTCTCTGTCTGATACCAAAAATACCCATACCTTGTTTTGCGTACCCTGGTTCAAATCTGGGGCCATCCCGTTGAACCCTACAATCTTCAAAAGGAAACTCTAGAAAATAGCTAGGTACCAACGTTGAGGGGGTTTAAATTGCAGAGCACGTGGAACAAACTATGAATACCTAACCATTCAACTAAACTTTTATTGGGGCTGACACAGATCATATGTTAATTTATTACTGGTGAGAGGTACGCATGGTATTGTTCTGGTTGTATACAGTTTTCTAGTATTGATATGCAGATTATAATATCTTAAGATATCGTGCAGCTCCTCTTGATGTAGAATGCTGTATCTGATCTAGTCCTGTATTACAATATGTTCAGGGAAGCTGTATTTATATTTGTGTTCCTACATCATAATGAAATTCCCTCTGATATGATGCTACTCAAAACATAAAATAATAACTCTTACACATTCAGTTCTAAGAGTTAGCAAGAGATTTTAAACTTATAAACATATAGTATAGTTTTTCAGAAAATTAAAAGTTTTTATGGTATAGCTAGAAGCCTAGAAATTATGTTGAAGTAATTGAATGTTGTTTATTTCTAAGTATATGTTTTTCCTGCATTTTATTTTCTCATAGTTAATGAAATATTTATCTTCAAAACAGGTCATCGATAAGTTTTATGAGATCAGGCAGGATTCTTCGGAGGGATTTGGGAATACAAGTTGGGACACCAAATGTGCATGCCTTTTGGATGATCCTGCAGAATGGTGGAGTTTCAATGACACTTCTACATCTAAATATATTGTAAGTCTGCATAATCCTGTAGAGTTTCAATACACTTCTACTTCTAAATATATTGTAAGTCTGCATAATCTTGTAGCTTCCTAATATTATATTTCTTTTTTCATGAAGAAGTATTAAGTGGATTTGGTTATTATCAAAATCAATCTAAATTAGTGATACCTGATGTAGAACTAGCAGATAACATGGACTTGATATTTTCTAACCGGAGTTTGAGCTCAGTAGAGAATATAGATGTAAAGTAGCATCTAAGAAATTCCAAATTGTTAACATCTCTATTTCTTCTCCCTCTGGGGTTATTAGTTTGTCTTGTTGTTTAGGATTATTATTTAGATTACCCTATGTAAAGACTTGAGTAGGCAGGTCTGTTCATCTATATTTCAGCTTATTTGTAATGAAGCTATAAGATTAAATTTGAAGTTTCTAGTTGATACTCGTTTTCTTGTTAGATGACTTATATTTGCGGATGTTGCGCTAGTTGCCAAAAAATTATATCACCTGATATTAGGCAGGTCCATTAGTTTTTTTTTTGGAACTATTTGAGCTCATAAATTTGTAATAGACCCCTACTCATATAATTTGGCATTCCTGATGATTCCCGAGTCTTAGAAACATGTATATCCCCCATGTTTGTTGCTATATGCAATCTCCCAGGTTGATCCTCTATGGCATTTTGTCACTGAAAACAGAGGAAAGAGTATAAGTGTATAAGCGATAAAAACATGATTGATCATAGTCCATGGACGAGAAGTATATATTGGCCCAGTAGGCCAGTATACTTTTGCTCTCTGTGCACCTTGTGAATCAAAAAGACATTACTCAACTTGTTTTAGTTTTTGAACTTTGTATTGGGAACATGCTTCAAATTTGAATATTATAGATTAGAGTCGTTATGCTAGTCATTCGATTTATGTTTTATGTTCTATATGCAATTTGAGTAACTTATCCTCAGACAGAGTTCATTAGAAGAAGAGCTCGAGAGGGTGAGGATCTCTGCTGGTAATCTTCAAAACAGGCTACGAGTGGTAAGGAACCTGCTTCTGCATATTAGCTTTGCATTACACAATGGACTTTTTTTGTTTCTCATTCTTTAGTTGACTGTGTTCTGGGTCTTGTGGCATGTAGGGTTTGGAAATTGAAAATCATTTAAAGAGGAGAGTTTCGGAATTGGAAAAGAAGAAAGTAAGTACTCTTTGGAAAAGAAAAGTTCAATCTCAATTTCCTTTACTCACTTTTAATTCTATTGGTTTACATGCAGATCCGTTCAGATGGAATGTTAAAAAAGGAGATGGCAGAGTTACGTCATCACCATTCTCAGCATAAAGTTCACATCATAAGTTTACTTAATGAGGGAAGCAGTTGTATCAAATCAATAATTGATGCAGTGGAGAAAAAGTGTAGGCAAATTGATGCAAGCAGACTACAAAAGTTGGAGCCACCTATGGGAGATGTAAAGCAAGGTGAATCTGAATGTCAAGATGTACATGAAATTACAGATGCTGATCCCCAAGTGGTATTTAAGGTTAGTTTTACTGCTGGCTCTCTCTCTCTATCTCACACAGACACACACAGAATCTATGCAACTTCAAAAATGTGGGATTCTATCATCATAGCTGACTGTATGTATATGTAAGTTGGTAGGGTTCACTTACATTTTGCACATCCAGTGATAACATATTTCTGTCTTGGCACCTTTGAATTGCATATTCTATAGACAGTTAGCCATGCCTCTGAAATAGGACGCTGCTGGTAGAAGTTGACTTGATATTCAGAAGAGAACTGTGAAACCTAAGCACCTTACACCTACTCAAAAACACATTGTTTCCTTAAGTTCTTTTGGAAAATTTTGAGGGTGATACTAGCCAAGTGTCATCCTGTTTTTGATGAACCCAAGAAGACTCAATAAATCAAGAAAAATATTAATAGTACTAATTTGATATGACGGGTAGACTGTTGGCCAAATTTGACATGGACAGATGACCCAATAGTCTTTCTCGCTTTAATAATAGTTGGGAAAAGAAGTTTGAAGGGAGCAATGAGCTCAAGAAATGTGTGGCTTGCTCTATCTGCTGTTCAAGATTAAATGTTAGTACCAAT